>NC_042633.1:25031281-25110308 GCF_901001135.1 Rhinatrema bivittatum | reverse complement strand
GGGAGCCGAACCGTAACATACACTGCCCAGCAATGCCTCTTGTATATGCCCTGTTATCTCACACATCTCACCTGCAGGATCATGTTATAACACCCTGTAATTACACTGCCCAGTGATGCCCTCTTCTATATACCCGGTTATCTCACACATCTCACCTGCAGGATCTTGATATACACCCTGTAATTACACTGCCCAGTGATGCCTCTTGTATATACCACTGTTATCTCACACTTCTCACCTGCAGGATCATGATATATATCCTGTAATTACACTGCCCAGTGATGCCTCTTGTATATACCCTGTTATCTCACACATCTCACCTGCGGGATCATGTTATACACCCTGTAATTACACTGCCCAGTGACATCTCTTGTATATACCCTGTTATTTATTTATTTATTTTAGATTTTTATATACCCGGTGTTCCTATATGAAATAAAGATCACATCGGTTTACATTGAAACAGAACATGAAAATTGCCAAAAGGCATTACATAGAACAAGGTTATGAAACTTGGAACAGAGTACATAAGTTCAAAATTTAACAATAACGTTGTAACATTGATGACCAAAAGATAAAGGAAAGAAAAGAAAAAGACTTAAACAATTAAGTTGACAGGTCTTATTAAGCATAAAAATTATAACGTATAAGTGAGAAAGTCTCAAGTGTCCTGCAGCAAGAGATTAGATACCGAAGTAGGTAGTGGTATGGAAAATGGGGGTTTGTGAAGAAGATATGCTCTTGCTGGTTGGAGGGGAAAAAATGATGATCATGGTCCTAGAAAAGCTTGGCTAAAGAGCCAGGTTTTAAGTTTTTTTTTGAATGAAGAGTGGCAGAGCTCAAGCCGAATGTCTGGTGGGAGCGCATTCCATTGAATGGGGTCTGCTGTAGATATGGCACGTTTATAATGCGAGGATTTTGTTGAAGGTACATAGAGTGTGCCTTTATATGCTCCTCTGATGGGTCTAGAGGAGGAGTGAGGGCGTAGTTGGTTACATAATTGAAGAGGAGAGATATTGTGAATGGATTTATGAATTACGGTGAGTACTTTATATAGGATCCTTTGCTTATAGGCAGCCAGTGGAGGAGCTTGAGAATGGGGGTGATGTGATCTCTTTTATTCGTATTGGTAAGGATTCTGGCTGCAGAGTTCTGTAGCATTTGGAGGGGTTTGATGGATGAATATGGAAGGCCAAAGAGAAGCGAATTGCAATAGTCGACTTTTGATAGAATAATGGCTTGTAGGACCATCCGAAAATCATTGAAATAAAGAAGAGGCTTCAATTTTTTTAAGACTTGTAACTTATAAAAACAGTCTTTGGTGGTTGTGCTTATGAATTTTTTAAAATTGAGCTGATTGTCTAGCATGATACCTAGATCTCGAACATGTGGTGAGTGATTTAATATGGGAGTGGATGAGTTGAGTAGGTCAGCTGGGTTTAGAAGTTTGATGTTGATGTCTTGATTGATGATTAGGATCTCAGTTTTGTTATTGTTAAGAATGAGGCAAAGGCTGGAGAGAAGATGATTGATCTGTTGCAAACAATTGTTCCAGTGAGTCAAGGTTTTTTGTAAGGATTCTGAGATTGGGATGAGTATCTGGATGTCATCCGCGTAGAGATAGTGAGTTAGGTTTAGTTTAGTAAGTAGATGACATAGAGGTAAGAGGTAAATGTTGAAGAGGGTAGGGGAAAGGGAGGAACCCTGAGGGACCCCCCGGTTTGGAAGGGATCGGTTGTGATTCTTTGTTGTTAATCTTTACTTTGAATTGTCTATTTGCTAGGAAGGATTTGAACCAGCTGAAGACTGTTCCTTTAATGCCTATATCTGCCAGACATTTTAATAGAGATGAATGATTGACAGTGTCAAAGGTTATTTTATAACAACTACAATTGCTGTTATCTAACAGCAATTGTAGTTGTTAGTGTGTGTTTGTATTATCTGTACTAGGTATCACTTATATAGTGCAAAGCCCGCATGTTCTGCAGGTGTGGTATATCTAAATCTCTAGTGCCTCTGTGTACTGACCAGTAAAGGCCAGCAGGGGGTTTCCACCACCTTCTTTTTTTCTAGTTCCATCTGAGATGTGGCTGAAAGAACTCAGGTTATTGTGATCTTAGCTTCCAACATCCAGTACCTGTGAGACCAGGCACAGGCAGAAACCCTGTGCACCCCTGAGGAAGGCACTTAGCCTCTGCTCCAGGCTTCAGAACCGTATGAAAATGGGCCTAGAACAATAACATGCCCAGTGGTACAGAAGAGATTTGGCCTTTCTTTAAGTGCATTGGGCTAATGCTCAGACAGACAAAAGCAGTCGGTGTGGCTATGGGAAGGTCTACCCCAGGGAGGGGAGGGGGAGTAGTGAAGGTGTGTCTGGGCTGTGTCAGGGTGTTACTGTCCTTGGATACTGTCTCTCTGTTTCCCTGTGTTTATGATGATACCTGTGCAGTTGGGTTCAGCTCTGTCTTGTGGGTTTCAGCTTGGGTGTATTTTGAGTGTACCTGGGTGCCAGTGGTTGGAAGGCATGTGCTTTAGCTCATTTGTTTTTTGGGGGGTACCTGCCTGTCTGTGTTTAGGTGTGTACTTCACTCGTATGTATTTTGGGCGTATCTGGGTGCGAGTGTTTAGAAGCTGTGTGCTTCAGCTCGTATGTATTTTGGGTATATCTGGGTGCGAGTGTTTAGAAGCTGTGTGCTTCAGCTCGTATGTATTTTGGGTGTATCTGGGTGCGAGTGTTTAGAAGCTATGTGCTTCAGCTCGTATGTATTTTGGGTGTATCTGGGTGCGAGTGTTTAGAAGCTGTGTGCTTCAGCTCGTATGTATTTTGGGTGTATCTGGGTGCTAGTGTTTAGAAGCTGTGTGCTTCAGCTCATGTGTATTTTGCATGTACCTGGGTGTGAGTGTTTAGAAGCTATAAGCTTCATCTCATGTGTAAATTGGGTATATCTTGGTCCCAGTCTTTAGAAGCTGTGTGCTTCAGCTTGTGTGTATTTTGGGTGTACCTGGGTGCTAGTGTTTAGAAGTGTGTGCTTCAGCTTGTGTGTATTTTGGGTGTACCTGAGTGCTAGTGTTTAGAAGCTGTGTGCTTCAGCTTGTGTGTATTTTGGGTGTACCTGAGTGCTAGTGTTTAGAAGCTGTGTGCTTCAGCTTGTGTGTATTTTGGGTGTACCTGAGTGCTAGTATTTAGAAGCTGTGTGCTTCAGCTTGTGTGTATTTTGGGTGTACCTGAGTGCTAGTGTTTAGAAGTGTGTGCTTCAGCTTGTGTGTATTTTGGGTGTACCTGAGTGCTAGTGTTTAGAAGTGTGTGCTTCAGCTTGTGTGTATTTTGGGTGTACCTGAGTGCTAGTGTTTAGAAGTGTGTGCTTCAGCTTGTGTGTATTTTGGGTGTACCTGGGTGTTAGTGTTTAGAAGCTGTGTGCTTCAGCTCATGTGTATTTTGCATGTACCTGGGTGTGAGTGTTTAGAAGCTATAAGCTTCATCTCATGTGTAAATTGGGTATATCTTGGTCCCAGTCTTTAGAAGCTGTGTGCTTCAGCTTGTGTGTATTTTGGGTGTACCTGGGTGCTAGTGTTTAGAAGTGTGTGCTTCAGCTTGTGTGTATTTTGGGTGTACCTGAGTGCTAGTGTTTAGAAGCTGTGTGCTTCAGCTTGTGTGTATTTTGGGTGTACCTGAGTGCTAGTGTTTAGAAGCTGTGTGCTTCAGCTTGTGTGTATTTTGGGTGTACCTGAGTGCTAGTGTTTAGAAGCTGTGTGCTTCAGCTTGTGTGTATTTTGGGTGTACCTGAGTGCTAGTGTTTAGAAGCTGTGTGCTTCAGCTTGTGTGTATTTTGGGTGTACCTGAGTGCTAGTATTTAGAAGCTGTGTGCTTCAGCTTGTGTGTATTTTGGGTGTACCTGAGTGCTAGTGTTTAGAAGTGTGTGCTTCAGCTTGTGTGTATTTTGGGTGTACCTGAGTGCTAGTGTTTAGAAGTGTGTGCTTCAGCTTGTGTGTATTTTGGGTGTACCTGAGTGCTAGTGTTTAGAAGTGTGTGCTTCAGCTTGTGTGTATTTTGGGTGTACCTGGGTGTTAGTGTTTAGAAGCTGTGTGCTTCAGCTTGTGTGTATTTTGGGTGTACCTGAGTGCTAGTGTTTAGAAGTGTGTGCTTCAGTTTGTGTGTATTTTGGGTGTGCCTGGGTGCCATTGTTTAGAAGGCATGTGCTTCGACTTATTTGTATTTTGGGTGTACTTGCCTGCCGGTGTTTAGGTGTATGCTTCAGCTCATGTGTATTTTGGGTGTACCTGAGTGCTAGTGTTTAGAAGTGTGTGCTTCAGCTTGTGTGTACTTTGGGTGTACCTGGGTGTTAGTGTTTAGAAGCTGTGTGCTTCAGCTTGTGTGTATTTTGGGTGTACCTGAGTGCTAGTGTTTAGAAGTGTGTGCTTCAGCTTGTGTGTATTTTGGGTGTGCCTGGGTGCCATTGTTTAGAAGGCATGTGCTTCGACTTATTTGTATTTTGGGTGTACTTGCCTGCCGGTGTTTAGGTGTATGCTTCAGCTCATGTGTATTTTGGGTGTACCTGCGTGCCAGTTCTCATGTAATCTGCTGTTGCAGACAGCTCAGTGGAGCTGAGGGATTAGCCCTTGAGAAGCTTTTTCTTGGAATTCCTTTGTTGGGAATGCAAAGCACCTTTTGTGAGTGAATGCTTCATAGTAAGACCCTTTCAGAGTGAGCCTGCAGACAGTGGTGGCAGAGCTCAGCAGGTCAGGAGGGAGGTAGAACGTCTCGAGCTAGCTGTGGGTATCCGTGGCCATGCCTTGGTCGGCAGAGTTTATGACAGAGGTGATGTTTCTATTTCTGAATTAAACACAGCGAAGGCAGCTACCTTTTGATAGGTAGTAGTAAAGAGGAATGTCATAACACCAGGCTGTGACATCACACTTGGGTACCATAGAAACCTCAGTGATGTCAAAGAAGAGAAGAGAATTCAAGGCGTAGTGAGGGGCAAGAGTGGCAGGAAGCCACCCGGGGCATTGAGTGGCACGGTGCTTCCTCACAGCCAATAAATATTTGTATCAAACTCATCCCACATTGCAAACATATTATTTAAGGATGGATCGTTTCCCCTCCTGTTTATAGTCTACCAGGGGAACAGGATGACTGATTGCTCTCCAGCTCTGGGAAGCAGACCACCATTTTCCCAGAGCCCAAGACAAGGTTATTTGTCTCAAGAGAAACAAACTCCCCAGAAGCACAGGCCAGTGAAGCAAAGAGAGAACAGGACTCAAGGAGGAGATGGGCCGGTTCTTGGGTTAACGAATGGGGTCAGAGATGGGGGCTCTTGTTTAGGAAATAGGATCAGGGATGGGGCTTCTGGTTAGGGAATCAGGGCAGAGATGGGAGCCCCTGTTTATGGAATTGGGCGAAGATGGGGGCTCCTGGTTAGGAAATGAGGTCAGAGATGGGGGCCCCTGGGAAGCGAATGAGGGCAGAGATGGTTAGGGAACGGAGTCAGATATGGAGGCTCCTGGTTAGAGAATGGGGTCAGAGATGGAAGCCCCTGGGAAGCGAATGAGGGCAGAGATGGGAACCTCTTGATAGGGAATGGGGCTACTGATGGGGGCTCTTGGTTAGAGAATGAGGGCAGAGATGGGGGGGGGGGGGGGGTGCTCTTGGAAAGAGAATGGGGTAGAGATGGGAGCCTCTGGTTAGGGAATAAGGACAGAGATGAGGTTTCCTGGGAGGGGAATGAGGTGGTGGCAAAGCCGAGTTTGAGAAGGCGAAAGGAAGGAATTTAGCACAGAAGACCATCGCAGATGTGCGTTATCATCAGAATTGGACCCAACTAACTTCCATTCTGCAGTTCTTTAAAAAAGGACCTTCCAGAATCTGACAGCAGATGAAGATCATAAGCACCACCCTGCCGCTGCTTCAAAGTCCAAACCCTAGCTAACGTCCTGCTTTCCCCGCATAACTTCGCAAATCGCTTACTGGTAAATAAATAATCATCATCGGAAGAAGAGCTGGAATTTGGTTTTCTGCCGAGTAACCTTTCCTCTGGCTCTTCCTGGCTGATAGCACGCAGGTGTTTGATAGAAGGTCAACCCTTCAGAGCCTCTGGCTTCCTCTTGGCATCCTATGGACTTCCTCTATCTCAAGATTAGGGTTCTGGCTGGGACAAAGGCCTTCTTTGCTCCCAGAGGAAAAGTACCCTTCTCTAAAAAGGCAGCAGGGCTATGAATCACAACCGGAGACATGTGGATTTCCTTGCTACGAATTAACTCATGATTGTCCCTCGGTACGATCTGGGTACATCAGGCTTTATTCACTGCTTTTGGGGCTCTCCCCTCGCTGATTATACGAGTCCTGGATAGCCCTGGCACAGAGCCGGGCACACCGATGCTGGGGCTGCCACCTTCATGACTCCCTCCTAACTGAATACACAGGTCCTGGGACCCAGCGCACACAAGGGGGATGTTGTGCACTGTGCCTGCTGGGTCCCCTGAGACTCGGCCACTGTTTTCCCACCTGTGGAATGCCCCCTGCGCTCCCTCCCGCGTCAGCCTCCGGCCCAGTCGTTTCCTGCTCCTGCTCGCTTTGCTCATTGTTTGCAGTGCTGTGTGTATATTTGAGCCTCGCAATGTTTTTTCCTGCCTGCTCCTGCACAGCTGCCAGTAAGGAGGTGGCCCCCAAGGTCATAGAGTGAATGTCTTCAGGTAGGGCACAGCCAAGTCCCCGGGGCAGGCAGGTGGGATCCCCAGGAGACGTCTGCATACAGCCAGCCCTGTGCTTCAGACTTCACTTGGTAAAGAAGCAGGGTCCCTCAGTGTGGCCTGGCTTCTCTCCTTTTCAGGGACACCAAGTTCCAGTCTTAATTTGAATTACTTTTCTTTGCTCTAAAGCTGGGTTCCTTCAAAAGATATCCAGGAAAACTGAAGTGCAGCACTGAGAGTCAACAGCCTTCACCTTGTACATCGACAAATGTACCACAGTACCCCTTAAACCAGTTGTCCTTTCCCCTACAGACACGCATGGCACCGAATGTGCACATACACATAACGAATGCACACAAACAAGCCCTATCCTCACAACCCCACCTCACCCTGGAGGTGGCTAGAAGTCAAGGCATGGAATGGATCTGATTGGCTGCGATGTGGTTAGTCAGGATGTTAACCCCTTGAATGTCATTTTGGGGGGAGGGGGGGCAATTAAGACATGCTTCCTCCTTCATCACCGCACCTCTCTCATCACTGCATTCACCCAGGAGTGGTCCAGGAACCTCTGCCCACCTACCCCCCCCCCAGCTCCCTCTTATTTGCCCAAAGCGCGTCGCCATTTTCCAGTGCCGCCTTGATGGAGAGAGCGGCTGGGCTTGCAGGGGGGCTTTTGCAGCTTGTGAGGAGGCCCAACGAGAAGATGGCCCCCCATCCTAGGGGAGCGTGCATCCCTAGCAGGGGGAGGGTGGTCTATGAATAGCTGAGC
Organism: Rhinatrema bivittatum; assembly: GCF_901001135.1. Classification (NCBI taxonomy): domain Eukaryota; kingdom Metazoa; phylum Chordata; class Amphibia; order Gymnophiona; family Rhinatrematidae; genus Rhinatrema; species Rhinatrema bivittatum. Next base: position 25,102,852 of record NC_042633.1, on the reverse strand, counting down.
CCTTGCTCTTCTCCTGCCGCCGTTTCCGTCAACAACCCGAGACCTTGAGCCAAAGGTGCAGGAAAGGATTTGCACAATTCAGGTCCTGTCTGTAACTGTTCGCCATTTCCTGTTGACTAAAACAAGCTGCATGGTACTAGAGAGACAAGCTGCAACCGAGATTACTCTGTGAGGGGGGCCAGGAAGTGGGGCACAGATCCTGGGGAACACTGCAGCCCACCCGAGGCAGGAAGGGGGCCCTCACAGATCCCGGGGCTGCCTGAGCTGGAACTGGGGGACGGCGCCTCAAACTCACACACAGCGGAGGCATGGAAGTGACCCTTCAACAGAGCAAAAGAGCTGAAAAGAAACGCGAAGTCTTGGCCGGGGGCTTTTTCCTGCCCCCCGCCCTAGAAGGGGACTTATTGTCGGCAGGCTGGGTTTTCCCCGATCCTGATTCCAGTTAAGTTGCCCGAGACCACGGGGAGAAGAAGGCGGCTTCCAGGCAGTGCACCTGGCGCTCTCAGGGGCCCCTGAGGTGAGCGATTCCAGTCAGTGACCGATGCTGTCACTAGCACTGCCCACACCGTAAGTGATGGAGTGTGACCAGGTGGCTCTGTGTTTCGGGGGCGGGGCGCAGAGGTTTAGCAATGGTGAATTCGGCCGGCTTGGTTGGGGTATTCCTTTCCTCGGCTTGACTCCTGGTGCTCCCCATCCAGGTCCTCACCAGGTGCAACCCTCCTCCGTCACAAAGAGCATGACCTAGGGGCGAACCAGAGTGCCATGGCAGTGCCTTCCATTGAGGCAGCGCTGGCACCTGGCCCTCAAGCAGCTTGCTGCTTCAAAGGGGCACCGCCAGGGCACTCTGATTTGTCCCTTCTCCCCCCCCCCCCCCTCTACGAACCCGCCCGTGGATGCCAAAATCTTAAATTTGACGCTGTCAGATAGCAGGGTTTTTTTTCTCTCCAAACCATTTGCTGCAGAGTCTGCTCAGGAGCAGGAAGCTGGCACTCAATGAGGACTGGAGGCCCAGGGACCTCCTGAGGGAGGGCCACCGCACAATGACTCTGTCCTAATGGAGCTGTGGGAACAGAAGGGTCAAACTGGCATGGGCCTCCTTCCCATCCAGGCCTTGAGAGCTGGGCAGACAACAAAGGGCAGTTTATTTCTGGCCAAGGGGCGGAGGAGTTCTCAAGCACAAGGGCACTTGAAGGAAGGCAGAAAAGAAAAAGCTCCGGACAATGAGCCCAAGAGCTGCACTCCAGCAGCTCCTTCCCTGCAGGGGCTTCACTTGCCGGCCCAGACAACCCCTTTTCTTCAGGCACCCTGTAATCTTGTTGCCCTTCATCCCATCTCCCTTGGTCCTGTAATCCCTTGCTCCCCTTTGCACTGGCCCTATAATCTCATTGCCCCTCACTCTTTTTCACTTGGCCCTGTAATCTCCTACTTCTCCTGGGCCCTTTAAGCCTCTGCTCCCTTTCACTGGCCTTGTAATCCCATTGTCCCTCATCCCTTTTCCTTTGGCCCTGTAAAGCACTTACCTGTAACAGGTGTTCTCTTAGGACAGCAGGATGGTAGTCCTCCCATGTGGGTGAATACCAAGCTACAGGCTGCTCCTCAATACAACAATGACCAACAGCCCCTAACTGGGTGCCAACGGGCACAAGAAACTACAGTGCTGTTGGTAACAGAGGGAGGTAGCCTGAACCCTAACAATGGGCCCTAGGAAGGGAGAGTTGGGTTTAAGGCTGGAAGAGATTGCGATGGACAAATTGGCTGAAGCTACTGTCATGCCGACCATCCTTGTCCAAGCAGTAGTGGGCAGCGAATGTGTATAAGGAACTCCACATCGCAGCCCTGCAGATTTCGCTGACGGGAACCTCCCACAAGTGGGCTACCGATACCGCCATAGCTCTCACAGAATGAACCTTGACACGGCCTCCGAGCTGAAGGCCCGCCTGCATATAGCATCAGGAGATACAATCCACTAGCCAGACAGAATTTGCTTGCCCACTGCAACTCCCAATCTATTCTTATCGAAAGATATGAAGAATTGTGTGGCCTGCCTGTGCATTCTAGGTAGAAAGCTGACGCCCTATGCAATCCAAACTGTGCAGTGACCGTTCACCCTGGTGTGAATGAGGCCTCGGAAAGAAGGTGGGCAGAATGATTGACCGATTGAGATGAAAATCAGTCATCACCTTAGGTAGGAACTTAGGATATGTACGCAGAATTACCCTATCATGAAAGTATTTCGTGTAGGGCGGATATGTAACCAGCGCCTGAAGCTCACTCACCCTGTGCACCGAAGTGACCGCCATCAGGAAGAGAACCTTCCAGGTCAGGAACTTCAGATTGAAGGAGCACAGAGGCTCGAAAGGATGTCGCATGAGCTGCGCCAATACCATGTTGAGGTCCCAGGACACAAGGGGAGGCTAGAGGGGAGGCTTCAGCTGAAGCAAACCCCGCATAAATCGCTCTACTAAGGCTGCACAGAGATAGACGTACCGGCAACACCCTGATGGTAAGCATTGATGGCACTCAGGTGTATCCTGACCAAATTTGTCTTCAATCCAGCCTCCATGAGGTGCCACAGATAGTACAGCAGATTTGGAGTGGGACGGGCGAATGGATTCAAGCCATGACCCACGCACCAGATTGAGAACCTCTTTCACTTCAGTCTGTAAGACTTCCTGGTGGAAGGCTTCCTAGAAGCAACCAGCACCTGAGACACATCGTCAGAAAGGTTGAGGGACTGCAGGACTAGCCTCTCAACATCCAGGCCATCAAAGCTAACGACCTGAGGTTCAGATGGTGCAGCCTGCCTCGATCCTGCGTGATCAGATCAGGGAAGGTTCCTAGACAGATGGGCTCTCTGACCGACAGGTCCCGCAGGAGCAAGAACCAGACTTGTCTTGGCCAATAGGAAGCCACCAGGATCATGGTCCCCTTGATCTACTGGAGCTTCATGAGAGTCTTCATTACCAGCGAAAGCAGAGGATATGCATAGAGAAGACCTTTGCCCCAATGGCAGGCGAAGGCACCCAAGGCTGGTAGTCCGTCTGCCCTGAACAGGGAGCAGAAATGGCTCACTTTGCTGTTGCAAGGGGAGGCAAAGAGGTCCACGTCCAGGGTTCCCCACAGGTGGAAGATCCGGTTCACTACTGTTTGATCCAGTGTCTGCTCGTGCGGTCGGCACACTCGACTCAGATGATCACAACCACATTCTCTGTCCCTGCTAGGTACACTGCTTGTAGGAGCATGCCTTGGGACAGAGCACAGGCCCATACCTGCACCGCCTCTTGACAAGAGGAGGAACGAACCAGTGCCCCCCCTGTTTGTTTATGTACCACATCGCCACCTGATTGTCTGTCTGGATCAGGATCGCTTTGTGGGACAAGCGATTCTGAAACGCACAAATAGCGTAGCAGATCACCCCAAGCTCCAGGAAGTTGATCTGGCATTGAGATTCTTTTTTTTTTTTTTTTTATTTAATCTTTATTAATTTTCAGCTTACATAAACAGCAAAAATTTTAAATGCATGCCAATGCAATAATTCGTATATTCATAATCAAACAAGTACTTTTCCAAATTGGATCAATTGACATAAAGAAATAATAGTGACTATGTAATATACATCTAATTTATAAAGCAATGGGAGATCCAAAATTCCACAAATTAGGCAGCAGGAAATATGTTTGTTTTAAGATAAAGAAGGAAGTATACATATTCATTGAATCTATTCCCGTGGGAAGCCTAGGTAGCATTATTTAAGGAATTATGTGAATCAAGAAAATTACGTAGGTCTTGAGGATCAAAGTACACAAATCTTTGAGTATTTAATTTAACAACACATTTACTAGGGTAACGGATCACCATATATGCGCCCAGGTTTTTAACTTCCTGAGCCATCTGTAGAAATTGTTTTCTACGGATTTGCGTTTCTCTCGTGATGTCCGGATAAACCCAAACTTTTCCACCAAGGTAAAGTTTATTCCTGTTACGGAGGAATAGCCTCAAAATAGTGTCTCTATCTGAGGAATAGACGAATCTTACACAAAGAGTTCCCCGGAATTCTATCTGTTCTTCCATAGACTGTTCGAGGGAACTCTGTTAGATTTCCCAGATCCTGTGCTTGTGCTTCTATATTTCCTTGTTCATTCCCTGGCTTTTCCCCAGATTTAATATAGAAGATCTTTTCTATAGAAGGTATAGCTTCTGAAGTAAATTGTAAATTTTCTTGTAGAAATCTTTTCAGTTGTTCCAGGGAGAGATCAGCTTTACTCGGGGAAAGTTCAAAATTCTCAAGTTTCTGTATCTAGCTTGATTCTCTATATTTTTCTGTTCTTCTTATATTATTCTTATCAGACTTTATCAATTCAGCCTGTACTTCTTTTATTTGAGTAATTTGTTCTTGTAAATTCTCAATTTTTTCAGTGTGTTGTTTCACTACCGGATCTAACTTGTACTTGATTCTGTGTGGTGAAATAATAGCTGACATGTTCACTATTGAGGTTTTCAACTCCAATAACACTGTCCATACATTCTCTAAGGTAATTTTTTGTCCTTGGTCCTCAAGAGAAGGTAAAATTATGCTTACCGGCATTTCTTGACGGCGTTGTTGCCTAACTTCTAAGGCCGCCGCCATTTCTCCCTGGCCGTCTGGCGTTGATGTTATCGGTAAGGCGCTAGATATTTTCCCTCCGTCCTCACTCAGCTGTTGTCGCCGAGGATTTTCGGAGGTCACCGTAACCAAGCCAGCCTCCACTACATTCTCCCCCTTTTCCACTCCGAAAGGCCTCCCGATACTTCCTCCGTAAGGTGAGCGTTCTGACCCAGGAGCTGGGGTTGTATGTGGGTTGGCGGTAAGGGAGCCACGGGAGCTCCGGGGCTTAAGGTGGTATTTAGGTCTAAGGCCGTTGGAATCCACTCCAGTCCAGCAGCAATCACAGACTTGCCTCCCGGAGGTCTACTTGCCAGCGTGAAGAAGCTTTCTATTGCAGGTTGAGAGAGGGCAGTAGTCGGGGTTGTCGGAGTTTCAGCTCGGACCCTGCCCTTCCTTTTCGTGTGAGGCATTCTTTGCGGAAAAACTTTCAGGAATCAAGAGCGCTTCCTCACACGACCTTCCTTCAAGACGCCATTTTGGATCTCTTTAGCCACTGCTATCTGGCATTGAGATTCTTGATTTGATCAACGACCTTGGGTATGGAGGCTGTCCACATGTGCCCCCTGGGGCGGGGGAACTTGAAATGGGACTCCTTGCTCCAGATTAGACAGGTCCTCCCACCAGGACAGGGAGACCTGGAGAAGCTGTGTAATGCAAATACGTGCACTGAGGTCCTGGGTCGCTTGCGTCCACTGAGACCGCAACGTCCACTGCACTCTGTGCATGCACAGACTGGCCAGGGGGTAGCATGGACCAATGCTGCCATGTGACCCAGAAGATTGCAGCAGAAGACGAGCCGAAACCTACCAGTGTCAGTGGACCAAACTCGCAAGGGACGATAGGGTGAGTGCTCGATCATGGGGCAGAAACACCTTGGCTTGAACTGTGTCCAGTCTAGCCCCGATGAATCCCAGGTGTGGCATTGGGATGAGATGGGATTTGGGGTAATTGATCACAAACCCCAGAGACTGCAACACTGCAATGGTCAGATTGAGAGCGCGTAGTGCACCTTGCTAAGAGGCATTCTTGACCAGCCAGTCTTCGAGGTAAGAACATAAGAACATAAGAAAATGCCATACTGGGTCAGACCAAGGGTCCATCAAGCCCAGCATCCTGTTTCCAACAGTGGCCAATCCAGGCCATAAGAACCTGGCAAGTACCCAAAAACTAAGTCTATTCCATGTAACCATTGCTAATGTTAGTGGCTATTCTCTAAGTGAACTTAATAGCAGGTAATGGACTTCTCCTCCAAGAACTTATCCAATCCTTTTTTAAACACAGCTATACTAACTGCACGAACCACATTCTCTGGCAACAAATTCCAGAGTTTAATTGTGCGTTGAGTAAAAAAGAACTTTCTCCGATTAGTTTTAAATGTGCCCCATGCTAACTTCATGGAGTGTCCCCTAGTCCTTCTACTATCCGAAAGAGTAAATAACCGATTCACATCTACCCGTTCTAGACCTCTCATGATTTTAAACACCTCTATCATATCCCCCCTCAGTCGTCTCTTCTCCAAGCTGAAAAGTCCTAACCTCTTTAGTCTTTCCTCATAGGGAGTTGTTCCATTCCCCTTATCATTTTGGTAGCCCTTCTCTGTACCTTCTCCATCGCAATTATATCTTTTTGAGATGCGGCGACCAGAATTGTACACAGTATTCAAGGTGCGGTCTCACCATGGAGCGATACAGAGGCATTATGACATTTCCGTTTTATTCATCATTCCTTTTCTAATAATTCCCAACATTCTGTTTGCTTTTTTGACTGCCGCTGCACACTGAACCGACGATTTCAATGTGTTATCCACTATGACACCTAGATCTCTTTCTTGGGTTGTAGCACCTAATATGGAACCCAACATCGTGTAAATTATAGCATGGGTTATTTTTCCCTATATGCATCGTGTACCCCCTGATGGCGGAGGTGCGCTCCCCACAACTGCCAGGCACTTGGTGAAAACACGAGGGGCTGACGCAAAGCCGAATGGCAACACTCTCTACTGGAAGTGTTCCTTGCCCATAACAAATTGGAGATACTTCCTGTGACCAGGGAAGATCTTGATGTAGGTGTAGGTGTCTTTTAAGCCGAGGGAGAAGAGCCAATCTCCTTTTTGCAGGAGTGGGATCAGGGGGCCCAAAGAGACCATCCTGAACTTTTCTCTTTGAAGAAACGTGTTCAAGGCTCTCAGGTCGAGAATAGGGTGGAGGCCCCCGTTTCTCTTTGGAATCAGGAAATACTGAGAGTAGAACCTGCATCCCTGCTGACGCAGAGGAACAGGCTCGACTGCTCCAGCTGTTAAAAGGGCGGAGAGCTCTATTGAAAGTATTTCCTGATGAGCGGACGAGGCCCACGATGGCCATGGGGGAGAGTCCACGGGGACATTGCTGAAATTTAGCCTGTACCCTTGGCGAACAATGGAGAGAACCCACTGGTCCAAGGTATCATGGGGCCAGTGTTCCGCAAAAAGACGAAGCCTGCCCCCAACTGGAGGGCAGGGCGCCGAGGGTACGGCAGTCTGGCTCATGCTCCCCCACTCCCAGACAAAACTCCATAGCAGAGCTCTGCTGGGGCGCTGGCTGAGACCTGGGGGCCCTCTGTTGCCTGGAGCGACCCCGGGAAGCCATGTGTGGCGTGGGTTGCCCTCGAAGCAGGAGGGTAATATTTCCTCTGGCGATAGAAGGACTTCCTAGAGCCCTATCACAAGGATTTTCTGACTGAGGACGGCAGGTCATAGGTACTGGCTGAAACGTGCTGAAGTGTCTCATGGTGGTCCTTCAGCTGGACCACTGTGTCCCTGATCTTATCCCTGAAGAGATTCTCTCCCGTGCAGGGAAGATCTGCCAGCTTCTCCTGGACCTCCGGCCGAAGGTCTGAGGCACGGAGCCAGGTCATCCTGCCGGCGCCAATGCCAGCTGCGGCCACCCTGGCTGCCGTCTCAAAAAACATCGTAGGTGGATCTCACCTCGTGTTTATCCACCTCCAGACACTGCTGTACCACCGTTGAAAGTGTGTCCTGCTGCTGCGGGCAATGAGCAAAGTGCCCTGTAGACCTTCTTACCCAGATCATCCAAAGCCCAATGCTCCTGACCTGGAGGAGCAGAGGCATGGGTGCGGGAGCACTTGGCTTTCTTGAGGGCAGACTCCACCACCACAAATTGATGCGGGAGGTGTCGCCTCTCAAACCCCAACACTTGTTTGCACTAAGTAAATTGCATCCCCTTCCAATGGTGATCCTGAGGAGTAGCTCCTTGAAAATGTCATGGACTGGGACCACCACTATTTCCTTTGGGGCATCCACAAACTGGTGGACTACCAGCATTTTGTGCCAGGCATCCTCCTCAGTGAGGAGCCGAAATGGGTCTAGCCTCCGCCATCGCCCAGACAAAGCCCGCAAAGGAAAGGTCTTTCGGTGGAGGGACCTAAGCCTCTCGTCTGGCGGAGATGGTTCTGAGAGAAGGTCGCCTGAGTCATCTGAAGATGACTCGGAGCTATCATCTCCCCTCCTCCTCGCTAAGGCCCTGGGGGCTGACTTGGAGGATCCCTGCCCAAGCCTTTTGGTTCAGGCATCGAGGGCACTGATGGCCTCACAGCCCCCGAAGACCCGGGGCCGGAATCGGGGAATTGCGACCACAGAACTAGCGCCCTTGCAGTCGTCGTTGGCTGCATCGATTCTTCCTCCTCGGTAGAGCCGATGATGGGAATCGCTCCAGAGGAGGGCTTCGGTAGCTGCTGGGGCACAGATGGTACCCCGGGCACCGGCTGCATCGGAAGTGCGGCCCAAAGGATGTCTAAACGCTTGAGCAGGGGCGCCAAGAGAGACGCATGCCCCATACCCCACAAGGCTCGTAGCACTGCTAGTTGAATCCTGCGATCCAACTCCTCTTGAGAGTCCGCTGAAGAAATAACGGGACTGAGGAGGAGGGAGGAGGAGGAGGCTTGGTGCCCAGCACTGACACTGGTGGGGAACGCCTGGGACTCCTGGGTCTGATAGAGGCCGAGGCTTCTTCTCCATGGGGGTCGCTTCGGTGTCCGGGACAAGACAGACGCCATTGCCGCACCTGACCCGGTGCCATGTAAAGACGGCAAACTGGTGACGATGCTTGCGGGACTTTCCCTCGGTGCTCGGCCCAGTCCTTCCCTGGCGCCGAGGAAGGCAAAGATCCCAATGTCTTGGAATGCGAGGACACCAGAGATGGCCTATCTCCGGCCCATCTCTCTCTCGAGAGGGTCCCGATGGAGGCGTGGAGAAGGACAGCGTATCTAGCGGCTCCCCGCGGCCTCCTGGTGTTGACACCCCTGAAGCCGGAATAGATGGGTCAGACTTTTTGTGCCAAAAATCTTTTCCATTTTGTCCAGCCGGGTGTGATGGCCTTTGGGGGTCATTTGATCGCAAAAAGCGCACCCCCCCAGACGTCGTGCGACGCTCCCAGGCAAAGGATACAAATCTCATGCGGATCAGTGACAGACATGGTCCGCGGGCACTGGGGGCATGGTCAAAAACTGGACAGCTGGCTAGTGGTCGATGGCTGGCGGCCACTGAGAAGCGACACGGAGAAAGGTTCATCCTACCACGCCGCCAGGAAGGACACCGACCGAGGAGAAGAGGGACCTGGCGTAGAAAACCGCCGGAAAAAAAAATGACAGAAAGATTTGAAAAAAGAAAGAAAGAGCAGAGCTCCGCTACTGCGAGGCAAACACTTCACGGAAAAAAAAGACTGAAAAGGGACCCAGCGTGGACATGCGGATAGTGGCATTCTGGGCATGCTCAGTGTGCCAGCCAAAGTTTCTGATGATGTCACTCACATGAGGACTACCATCCTGCTTGTCCTAGGAGAATCCCCTGCTCCCCTTCACCCCTCTGCACTTCATCCCCCTTCCCTTGGCCCTGGAAGCCCCTGCTTGCACCTCATGCGTCTCCCCTTGGCTCTGGTATTGCCTGTTTCCCATTCATCCCTCCCACTGGTCCTGTAATGCCTGCTGTCTTTGCCCTGAAATACTCTGATAGCCCTTGTTCCTTTCCTTTCTCATGGAGCTCTTTCCTCTAAGGCCTCTGGCCCCACCAAAAGGGGGTTTTGCCGAGCAGACCGTCAGCTCACCTCATCCAGGACCTGTCCCCAGCCTCTTCTGTTTGAGAAAGCCGTCGGGTGGATGGGAGAGGAAGCTGGAGGACAGGACAAAAGCCAGGTCATAATGAGCGATTCTGGGAAGTGGGGATTATTTTCCCTTACAATGGGCTAATTATAAAGTCCAAAAGTTCAAAACCTAAGCCAGGGACGTTTGGGCAAACATTTGGGCAGACAGCACCACAGCAAGTAAGAAGACGAGAACAAGGTCAGGCCGTGTAGGCGGTGTCCCAGTTACACAGGACAGACATGCGTGGGGGTGCATGCCAAGCACTTACAGATGTCCCTGGTACCTCAGGACTGTTACACAGGGGTGCAGTAAGCAAGAAGGGAGCAAAACAGCCCTCTGAGGAGTTTCAGTCACTCCTGCCCTGCCAATACACCTCACTGTCCCCGCTACCCCGAAGTACTGAGACCCTCACCTTCCAAAGCACAGGCACACAGCGCTCCTCTACTTTGATCCGATTTGGTTGTATGGAAGGTCGAGGCCCCCTTGCATGCTAGATCTGCTGCGGCAGCCGCCCAGGCTCCATCCCCACCCCCATCATAAATAGATGGGGGGGGGGGGGGAAAAGGCAAACACCGCTACAGGTGGAGGAAAGATTAGACAGCTGAGCGGAGTGTAATTGTATCCCTGCCTTTAAATTCTAATTATAGGGCCTCCTCCCCTTCAGGCCACATTCCAGCCCCTCTGACACAGGTTCCACCGTTTCTAAAGCAGATCTGTGAATTTATCGTTTGTTTAAGGTCAGAGGGAAGAAGAGCCCATCCCTCTCTGCTGGCACAGATCAGACTGTTGCAGTGCCCCGTCAGCTGCAGGCAAGAGAGTAGTCCAGGTCTGAAGCAAAGGTCAGTGGTAGGCAAGAGAGTAATCTAGGTCTGAAGCAAACGTCAGTGGTAGGCAAGAGGGTAGTCCAGGTCTGAAGCAAAGGTCAGTGGTAGGCAAGAGAGTAGTCTAGGTCTGAAGCAAAGGTTCAGTGGTAGGCAAGAGAGTAATTCTAGGTCTGAAGCAAACGTCAGTGGTAGGCAAGAGGGTAGTCCAGTGTCTGAAGCAAAGGTCAGTGGTAGGCAAGAGAGTAGTCTAGTGTCTGAAGCAAAGGTCAGTGGTAGGCAAGAGAGTAGTCCAGGTCTGAAGCAAAGGTCAGTGGTAGGCAAAGAGAGTAATCTAGGTCTGAAGCAAATGTCAGTGGTAGGCAAGAGGGTAGTCCAGGTCTAAAGCAAAGGTCAGTGGTAGGCAAGAGAGTAGTCTAGGTCTGAAGCAAAGGTCAGTGCTAGGCAAGAGAGTAGTCCAGGTCTGAAGCAAAGGTCAGTGGTAGGCAAGAGAGTAGTCCAGGTCTGAAGCAAAGGTCAGTGGTAGGCAAGAGGGTAGTCCAGGTCTGAAGTAAGAGTCAAATCCGAAAGAGCAAGCCAAGGCAAGGTAGGAGGCGAGGCAGGGAAGTCAGGGCAGGTCGAGGCTGGACAAGGCAAGGCAGACGTGGTCGAGCACCACGGCAAGGGTACAGGAACACAGCAGGAACAAGATCGGGATTAGAAAGACGCCAACACGCACTGCAAGACACGTAGGAAGAACCTGCTGCTGAGGCATCAACGGAGCGACGGGTTGGCACTTAAGCAGGGAAGCCACTGATGTCATTCGGGGAGAGGCGCTCCAGCAGGCTTTCCCCGTCGCGGAGCCATCTTATGCCGGCGCGCAGTGCATGCCCCACCTAGAGGCCAGCGCCGGCGGGGAAGGAGGGCAGCGACTGCGGGGAAGGAGGGCAGCGGACTGGCGGCATTCGAACCACCGAAGAGTTTACTTGGTGTCCGTGCCGCATCAGGGGGTCTGATGGCGCTGCAGGGTGAGTGCTTGCTGACCCCGCAACCAGCAAAACGTTGCAGATTGTGAGGAGTTACAGAAGGAGCTTGGGAGAGCAGGAGAGGGGGCTTTGAAATGGCAGAAAAAATTTAATATAGAAAAGTGCAAAATGATGCACATAGAGAAAATCGACTCCCAGCTCCAGGGACATGAGGCTGGGTGTTCTATTGGGGTGTCACCGCCTAAGAGAACGTTCCCAGAGTCCTGTAGGTATTGGACAATTTATTGGAAGCCTCGGCTCAGTGTGCAGTGGGAGGTTCAAAGAATGATCAGGAAAGGACTGGAGAAATAAAACATAATATTATGTTGCTTAGTATCGAGGCCATTGGTGCAAGCACACCATGGGGCGGATTTTAAAAGGCGCGCGAATAGCCTACTTTTGTTTGCGCTCCAGGCGCAAACAAAAGTACGCTGGTTTAGTAGATACGCGCGGAGCCCGCGCGTATCTGCTAAAAACCTAGATCGGCGCGCGCAAGGCTATCGATTTTGTATAGCCGGCGCGCGCCAAGCCGCGCAGCCTACCCCCGTTCCCTCCAAGGCCGCTCTGAAATCGGAGGCGGCCTTGTGAGGGAATCCTCTAACGCCCTCCCCCTCACCTTCCCCTCCCTTCCTCTACCTAACCCACCCCCGCCGGCCCTGTCTACACCCCCCCTTACCTTTCTCTGGGGATTTACGCCTCCCGGAGGGAGAAGTAAATCCCCGCGCGCGAGCGGGCCTCCTGCGCGCCGGGCCGCAACCTGGGGGCGGGTACGAAGGGCGTGGCCACACCCCCGGACCGCCCCGGGCCGTAGCCACGCCCCCGTACCCGCCCCCAAAACGCTGCCGACACGCCCCCGAAACGCCGCGACGACTGGGCCCCCCCCCCCCCGACACGCCCCCGGCACGCCCCCCTCGGAGAACCCCGGGACTTACGCGAGTCCCGGGGCTCTGCGCGCGCCGGGAGGCCTATGTAAAATAGGCTTCCCGGCGCGCAGGGCCCTGCTCGCGTAAATCCGCCCGGGTTTTGGGCGGATTTACGCGAGCAGGGCTTCTGAAAATCCGCCCCCTTGAGTATTGAGTGCAGTTCTGGTCGCCCATCTCAAAAAAGAGACACAGTGAGATAGAAAAGGTGCAGAGGAGGGCGACAGAAATGATAAAGGGTATGGAGCATCTCTCCTATGATGAGAGGCTACGCAGTTAAGGACTCTTCCGCTTGGAAAAGTGACGGCTGAGAGGGGACATGAGAGAAGTTTATAAAATCAGAAGGGGGGTGGAACAGGTTAATAAGGAAAGGTTATTTACCCTCTCAAATAATACACCCCATGAAACTAACAACCAGCAGATTTAAAACAAATCGTAAAGTACTTTTCACTCAGCGCACTATCAAGCTGTGGAATCTGCTGCCAGAGGATGTGATAAGGTGTCGAGCATAGCGGGCTTTAAAAGAGGTTTGGAGAAGTTCCCTGGAGGAAAAGTCCATAACACATTAGTAGCCAGGTAGATTCAAGAAAGCCATCGCTATCCCTGGGAGTGAGTAACAGGAATTAGATCTACTTTATGGGGTCTGCCAGGTACTTATGACTCGGACTGGTCACTGTCGGAGACAGGATGCTGGCCTTGATGGATGCAGTAGGGCCCTTTCCATGTTCTTGCTCTCCAGATATTTCATCTGCCAGGCCAATGCTGTATCCTGGCAGTTAATACCTGGCTGCAGTAAGTACATTTTATGTGCTGCGAATAAAATGTACTTACTGCTATTCCAGTCTTTTCCTGCTTCCTAGCACTGACTATTGCAGCACGGGTCTATCTGGGACTGCCAGAATTTTTTCTGCGAGAGCTTCAGTTCATCCCGAAGGCTGCAGCCTGGCTGATTAGGCAGTTGCGGTCTCTGGGATCTGATTATTCCAGACTTGCAGAGCCTCCACTAGCTACCGCAATTACATCTAAAAAAGCCACATTTGGTGTTCAAAGTAATGAAAGGAGAGAGCCCTGGCTATCTTAAAGACGTTTTGAAGCATCGTGCGGCCACGCACGTATGGCACTGCTCTGGGGAAATCGCCTGGTCCATACCTGGGATCGGGCCTTCTCACTTGAGGCATGGAGCTTCAGCTGAACGGGCTTACAGTTTTACAGTGTTTATTTATCTCTGTTTCTGTGTTTTTATTCTGTTTGATGGCTCTCTAGGTTTATCTTTTTATGTTAAGATGTAATTGGCTTAGGCCTTTCGTTTGGATGTGCGGAATATATAAATGCATGTGAATAATAAATAAATAGCAGAATGGCTCAGAAGCATGGCCTGCACAGGTTTACTGACTGCTCCTCAGGATGAGCTGGCCCTGATGGGGGTGGGGGAAAAGGAGGGGAGAAAAGTGGCGTGCAGCGGAACAAGGACAAACCATCCCATGAATGACCTTCCCATGGGCAGAGTACTTGATCTTGTTTCGGCAGTACCGCCTTCCCTCTCTCACATGACTCTGCATGAGTCAAGCCTCCGGCCCCATGCAAGCATCCAAACCGGCACGTCTCCAGTTCCCCCCCCCCCCCCCCATTGTCTTCTGCCTTTTCATGTGCCAGCGGTATTAATACATGGCCTTCTTTCCTTTTTTATCTCAGGGTTATTTCTGTCTGGTCCCTGTGAGGACCCTGACCAGGGGTGCAGCCATGGGATGAAGAGGTTTACTGTCCTTCTGCATATTTGGCAGGAAAAGTTTCCTACTGTACAAGCAAGGAGCATGTGTGGCCTCTGCTAGAGATTCATGGACTTGTACGAACTCACAGATGGCAGAAGTAAAAGAGATTGCAGGAAATAAAGAAAAGGTTTCTGCATGTTGGATCCCTGCCCCCAAACTCCATCCAGAACCAGAGGTTTACAAAAAAGGATTTAAACAAATAACCATTTTAAACAAGGTAGGGGTGCACAGAGAAAGGAACAGTGGACACAGGGCAGCATGTACACAGGAAGGTACAGTAGTCACAGTGTGGCATGTACAGAGAGGGATGGCGGTCACAGAGCAGCATGTTCACAGAAGTAAGCAGTCACAGCATGGCATGTACAGAGATTGGGACGAGGGTTACAGAGCAGCATGTACACAGAAGTACAGCAGTCACAGCATGGTGTGTACAGAGAGTGGGACAAAGGTCATAGCATGGCATGTACAGAGAAAGGGATGGCATGGACACAGAGAAAATACAGCAGTAATAGCATATTGTGAACAGAAAGACAAGGTGGTTACAGGGCAGGATATACACAGAGAAGTACATAATTCACAGCGTGGTGTGCACAGAGAGAAGGACAGCGGTCACAAGGCAGCATGTCCACATAGAAGTATAGCAGTGAAGGGAGATATAGCAATCACAGCATGGCATGTACAGAAAGGAATGGCAGTCACAGAGCAGCAGGTACACAGAAGTACAGCAGTCACAGCATGGCATGTACAGAGAGGAATGGCAGTCACAGAGCAGCAGGGTACACAGAAGTACAGCAGTCACAGTGTGGCATGTACAGAGATAGGGACGGTGGTCACAGCGCTGCATGTACACAGAATTATAGCAGTCTTAGTGTGGCGTGTACAGAGAGAGAGAGATTGGAGGCACAGCACTGCATGTACACAGAAGTACAACATTCTCAGCATGGCAGGTACAGAGAGAGGGACAGTGGTTGCAGGGCCGCATGTACACAGGAAGGTAGAGCAGTCACAGCTGGCAGCTACAAAGAGGTACAGCAGTCATAGCATGGCATATACAGAGAGGTACAGCAGTCACAGTGTGGCATGTACAGAGAGAGGGACAGTGGTCACAGGGCTGCATGTACACAGGGAGGTACAGCAGGCACAGCGTGGCACGTACAGAGAGAGGGACAGTGGTTGCAGGGCTGCATGTATACAGGGAGGTACAGCAGTTACAGCGTGGCATGTACAGAGAGGTACAGCAGTCACAGTGTGGCATGTACAGAGAGAGGGACAGTTGTCGCAGGGCTGCATGTACACAGGGAGGTACAGCAGTCACAGTGTGGCATGCACAGAGAGGAACAGCAGTCACAACTTTGCATGCACAGAGAGGGACGGCAGTCACAGCGTGGTATGATTAGAGGGTAGGATGACAGTGCTCACAGCGTAACATGTACTAGGGAAGGAATTGCGGTCACGCTGTTCTGTGTTGTGTCTTTCTCAGAAGACAAGCTAGTGCCTGTAGTCCGTGAGTCAGCACTCCTGTGTGAACCCCGCTTCCTTCTTGTGCGGGCTAGATAAAGAGGCCACTCGTTCGCGCTCTCTGTCAGAAGCGAGTCCAGCATCCCGTGGATGCTTCTGCCCTCTGATAACAATTGCTTCAGAACCAGAGCTGCCTCCTCTGCTCTGAATGGATTTGTACCATATAAGGCCTGACCCTCTGCTTAGACAGAAAAGTTTACGAGATGTAAAATCTTTTACATGCAACATCTGGCTTAAACATGGAAGATGCCCCATACTGCTGTTCACCAGAGACGCTCCTCTCCCAGTAATGCTGCTCCACACTGGGCACTCACTAGAAAGCCTCCTCACCTATGAACATAATCTAGGAACTGCCACTAGGTCAGCCCAAAGGTCCATCAAGCCCAATATCCTGCTTCCAACAGTGGCCAATTCAGGTCACAAGTACCCGGCAGGATCCGATATAGTACCAAGAGTAAGCAATGGCTTTCCCCAAGTCTACCTGGTTAATAAGTTTATGGACTTTTCCACCAAGAACTTGTTCAAACCTTTTTACATCCTAGCGCTGACTGCCTTTATCACATCCTCCAGCAATGAATTCTAGAGCTTAACTGTGTTTGAATGAAAAAGAATTGTCTCCACTTTCCTTTAAATGTGCTACTTCATAATTTCATGGAGCGTCTCCTAGTCTATTTATTTTTTGAAAGCGTGATTTTATAGACCTCTATCCTATCTCCCCTCAGCCGTCTCTTCTCCAAGCTGAAGAGTCCTAACCTCTTTAGCCTTTCTTCATAGGGGAATTGTTCCATCCCCTTTATCATCTTGGTCGCCCTTCTCTGTACCTTTTCTAATTCTGCTATATCTTCCATGAGATGTGGTGACCAGAACTGTACACAATACTCAAGATGAGGTCGCACCATGGAGCGCTACAGAGGCATTATGATATTCTCTGTTTTATTCTCCATTTCTTTCCTAATAATCCTGAGCATTCTGTCTGCTTTTTTGTCTGCTGTCACACAGGACCAGATTTAGGCATAGGCCACACAGACACATGCTTTGGGGACAAATTTTGAAGGCACCCAAAAACTTGGACTCCATTTGCTGCTGTCCAATTTCTGTAGGTAAAATCTCCTACCCCTGGTCCTGTGCCCAGAGCACCGTGATCTTAACTCCAGCCTTGCCACCACACACTAAGCAGAGGATTTTAACGTACTGTCCATGATGAAGCCCACGTCCCTTTCCTGCGTGGTGACTCTCAATATGGAACCTAACATCGTGTAACTACAGTGTGGATTACTTTTCCCTATGTGCATCACTTTGCACTTGTACAGATTAAGTTTCATCTGCCATTTGGATGCCCAATCTTCCAGTCTTGTAAGGTCCTCCTGCAATGTCTCACAATCCACTGCTGTTTTAACAACTTGGAATAATTTTGCGTCACCTGCAAATCTGATCACCTCACTCACGTTCCCATTTCCAGATCATTTATAAATGTATTAAAAAGCACCGGTCCAAGTACAGATCCCTGAGGCACTCCACTGTTTATCCCTTTCCACTAAGAAAATTGACCATTTAATCCTACTCTCTATTTCCTGCTTTTTAACCAGTTTGCAATCCACGAAAGGACAATGCCTCCTATCTCATGACTTTTTAGTTTTCTTAGAAGCCTCTCATGAGGGACTTTGTCAAACGCCTTCTTAAAATCCAAATACACCACATCTACAGGTTCACCTTTATCCACGTTTATTCACCACTTCAAAAAAATGTAGGAGATTTGTGAGGCAAGACTTCCCTTGGGTAAATCCATGCTGACTGTGTTCCATTAAACCATGGCTTTCTATATGCTCTGTGCTTTTGATCTTTAGAATAGTTTCCACTATTTTTCCCAGCACTGAAGTCAGGCTCACTGGTCTATAGTTTCCGAATTCCTTTTTTTACCACATATATTTAGTCAAAATATATGGAAATCTACACATATAGGGGCGGATTTTAAAAGGCGCGCGAATAGCCTACTTTTGTTTGCGCTCCAGGCGCAAACAAAAGTACGCTGGATTTTAGTAGATACGCGCGGAGCCGCGCGTATCCGCTAAAATCCTGGATCGGCGCGCGCAAGGCTATCGATTTCGTATAGCCGGCGCGCGCCGAGCCGCGCAGCCTACCCCCGTTCCCTCCAAGGCCGCTCCGAAATCGGAGCGGCCTCGGAGGGAACTTTCCTTTGCCCTCCCCTCACCTTCCCCTCCCTTCCCCTACCTAACCCACCCGCCCGGCCCTGTCTAAAACCCCCCCCTTACCTTTGTCGGGGGATTTACGCCTCCCTCTGGGAGGCGTAAATCCCCGCGCGTCAGCGGGCCTCCTGCGCGCCGGGACGCGACCTGGGGGCGGGTCCGGAGGGCGCGGCCACGCCCCCGGGCTGCCCCGGGCCGTAGCCACGCCCCCGGGCCCGCCCCCGGAACACTCCCGACACGCCCCGAAAACGCCGCGCGGTTCGGGCCCGCCCCCGACACGCCCCCTCCGAAAACCCCGGGACTTACGCGAGTCCCGGGGCTCTGCGCGCGCCGGTAGGCCTATGTAAAATAGGCTTCCCGGCGCGCAGGGCCCTGCTCGCGTAAATCCGCCCGGTTTTGGGCGGATTTACGCGAGCAGGGCTCTGAAAATCCGCCCCATATTGTACAAATAAATCTTCAGGAACAATACATGGCCACCTACCAATCTTCAGATACACAGACAATTTTAATGATAGGTTACAAATTACTATTAGTTATGGGTTTGACAGTTGCTAGGTTTTGATTGTAAATATTACTACCCTTAACATGGTTTACTAAAATTTATATACCGTAACATAAAATTTCACAGCGGTTTACAAAACAGAACAAACACACATAATAAAAAATAACAGCACAAATATATAAAATCAAATAACAATTAGGAGGAGTCAAAATCTACTCAATCAAAAATGACTTTCTTAAAAAGAAATGTTTGCAGAGCCCCTTTGTAAGCCTTAAAAGAAGGCTCAGGGGGTAACCTGCACGGAGTGGCAGTTACTACCCTTAACAGAAACATGGGGTAACCTGCACGGAGTGGCAGTTACTGCCCTTAACAGAAACATGGGGTAACCTGCACGGAGTGGCAGTTACTACCCTTAACAGAAACATGGGGTAACCTGCACGGAGTGGCAGTTACTACCCTTAACAGAAACATGGGGTAACCTGCACGGAGTGGCAGTTACTACCCTTAACAGAAACATGGGGTAACCTGCACGGAGTGGCAGTTACTACCCTTAACAGAAACATGGGGGTAACCTGCATGGAGCAGCAGTTATGACCCTTAACAGAAACATGGGGTAACCTGCACGGAGTGGCAGTTACTACCCTTAACAGAAACATGGGGGTAACCTACATGGAGCAGCAGTTATGACCCTTAACAGAAACATGGGGGTAACCTGCATGGAGCAGCAGTTATGACCCTTAACAGAAACATGGGGTAACCTGCACGGAGTGGCAGTTACTACCCTTAACAGAAACATGGGGGTAACCTGCATGGAGCAGCAGTTATGACCCTTAACAGAAACATGGGAGTAACCTGCACTGAGCGGCAGTTACTACCCTTAACAGAAACATGGGGGTAACCTGCATGGAGCAGCAGTTATGACCCTTAACAGAAACATGGGGTAGCCTGCATGGAGAGGCAGTTACTAACATAATAAACTTGCTGGGTAGATTGGATGGACCATTTGGTCTTTTTCTGCCATCATTGCTATGTTACTATGGATGTTATTAGTAATATGTCTGCAATTCCATATTTCAGTTCTTTCAGAACTCTCAGGGTTATACCATCTGGTCCAGGTGATTTGCGACTCTTTAGTTTGTCAATTTATCCTAGTATATCTTCTAGCTTCACTGTGATTTGTTTCACTTCCTTCAAATCATCATCAATAAATATCACTTCTAGCTTGGGTATCAAGCTAGTATCCTCTTCTGTAAACACCAAAGCAAAAATTCATTTAGTCTTTCCACTATGGCCTTGCCTTTCCTATGTGCTCCTTTTACCCCCTTGATTATCTTACTCCCTCACAGGCTTCCAGCTTTGGATGCATTTGAAAAAGCTTTTATTATTAGTTTTTGCCTCTACAACATTACAGCCCTCCTGCAGCCTCACCTGACACTTGTTTCCCACTGCATTTCCACCCTGAGCATCCCCAAGAGAGTCTGCTCACTCTCAACACCAAAAGCCTCTTCACCTGGCACTCCTCTCCCTTGCAGACCCAGGTCTACTGGCCTAACCCACACTGAGAAGTCACCAGAGAGCCTCCTGCCCCAGAACTGCTCTTCCTGCAGCCCTGCCTCCGTCACACCTCCGCACCCAACACTGCTCCCCCCCCCCCTGCTGCAGACCCACTTCCTAGGAGCCTCCTGCCAGCTCACACCGGGTGCTTGCTGGCATCCTCCTGGGAGAGAGTCTGGGCCTTTAGCTGGAGTGTTAGGCTAAAGTTTTCTGAGCAGCAGGGACCCTTGTCTTTCATCACGGGGGACTGCTATGGTGATCCCCAGCTCTGAGGGGGGTCAGGATAGTCCTGTTGATACACCTTGCTGTGAAAAAGCACGGACGCGCAGGCACGCACGCACACACACACACACACCCCTCCACTTTTCTTGGGTCCACTGTATTGTTTGCGCCAGAGAAGCATTTATTCTGGGTCACCTCTGCTGACAATATTCTCATTCTTGCCTCTGGTTTCCCAGCTGCACGGGGCGGGCTTTTCTCCTGACTCACCGCTCTTATTCTTCTGTTTTAGTTTTGTTTGGGTTGTTTTGTTTTTTTTTTTCTTCTGTGTGCTTTGATTAGGATTTGTAACCAGTGCTTACATCACCCCAGCAGTCACGCTTCTCCCCCCCCCCCCCCTCATCCCCCGCTCCACTCCCAACTCCTCCCTGGACAGACAGGATAAAAGGAGGCGCCCAGAGCTGCAGGCAAACCTGAGAGCAGCCCAAGCTGGAGACCTGCCACCACTTCTGAGGCAGCAGCAGCACCACCCACGCCTGCAGACAGGTAAGGACCTGGAGGATCTGGCAGAGACAACGCAGGTGGGGTTATTTCTGGTTTACAGAAATCGAGCATTGAGGGTGGGAAATCTGCAGTCTGGCATGGGGGTCTGTGGTCAAAAAAAAAAAATATTAGAAAGAGAAAGAGACAAGTGATCATTCCTCGATGACCCAAGAAGGCGGCAAGAAGAGAGTCCACTGATGAGCAGATTCTAGAAAGAGATTAGAGAGGGTCCATCACTGTATAGATACCAGGAGGGGAGGGGAGACAGATAAGGAAAAGTAGACTGTCCCTCAAAGGGGAGATACTGTCCAGCCATGAAAAGAGACTGGACGAGGAACTAGAAGGCGAGGCAAAACTTTTAACCAACCCATATCCGAGTGCAAGCATGCCAATCAATGAAAGAGGTTAGAAAAAAAAGACGAGCTTTGTAAAGAATGTCAGCCCATGAATAGCTCTTAGACCGTTCAGCTGTCATATTCTAAGACAGACAATGGACGAATAAATGGTAGCGAGAGAGCTGGATATTAGACACCACATGGATGAGCAGAGAGCTGCTAGAACCAGAGATGCTCCCCCTTGACCTCTCTAGGGAACCTGCTCGCTGGCTTCTCTGCGGCTGGTGGTGACCACTTGCTACCTACTGAGGATTTTCTGATGCAACGTGAGCCATGGCTTGCGGTGTCCTTGCATTGCTCCTGACACCGCTCTGGGCAGCCTCCATGAGTCAGCGAAGGCTTTGCAAGCCATGATGCTGGGAGTGGTATTTAGGGATTATGGCCCCCACCTCCAGCACTTCTATAAATAGTTACATACCCAGGCACGTTTCCTGGGTTACACACACACCTCCTCCAGCCCTACCCACACCTAGGTCTTCGTTTAGCGGACATTTTGGGATCTGATGTGTCCAGCACGGATACGGGCTCCTTCCTGACTATCTCACTCTTCCTTTATCTCTGGCATTCTAGTTGGGCTACCACGGGATCTTAAAGTGTTTTCCAAGCGGCCAACTCTTGTGACTGCTTCCAGCAGCTGCCATCCTGCAGGGACAGAGAGGGAGGCTCAGAGCTCTTTCCACTGGGAGTGCTCAGTGCAGGGAGGGGAAGGGGGCTCACAGGTCTCTCCTCTGGGAGTGCTCAGTGCAAGGAGGGGAAGGGAGCCCACAGGTCTCTCCTCTGGGAGTGCTCAGTGCAGGGAGGGGAAGGGGGCTCACAGGTCTCTCCTCTGGGAGTGCTCAGTGCAGGGAGGGGAAGGGGGCTCACAGGTCTCTCCTCTGGGAGTGCTCAGTGCAGGGAGGGGAAGGGGGCTCACAGGTCTCTCCTCTGGGAGTGCTCAGTGCAGGGAGTGGAAGGGAGCCCACAGGTCGCTCCTCTGGGAGTGCTCAGTGCAGGGAGGGGAAGGGGGCTCACAGGTCTGGGAGTGCTCAGTGCAGGGAGGGAAAGGGGGCTCACAGGTCTCTCCTCTGGGAGTGCTCAGTGCAGGGAGGGGAAGGGAGCCCACAGGTCTCTCCTCTGGGAGTGCTCAGTGCAGGGAGGGGAAGGGGGCTCACAGGTCTCTCCTCTGGGAGTGCTCAGTGCAAGGAGGGGAAGGGAGCCCACAGGTCTCTCCTCTGGGAGTGCTCAGTGCAGGGAGGGGAAGGGGGCTCACAGGTCTCTCCTCTGGGAGTGCTCAGTGCAGGGAGTGGAAGGGGGCTCACAGGTCTCTCTTCTGGGAGTGCTCAGTGCAGGGAGGGGAAGGGGGCTCACAGGTCTGGGAGTGCTCAGTGCAGGGAGGGGAAGGGAGCCCACAGGTCTCTCCTCTGGGAGTGCTCAGTGCAGGGAGGGGAACACAGGTTTCTCCCTTTCTCTGGATTTAAGGCGCGATTCTGCTGCTTATGGTGATGGGTCCTACCGCCAGCAGGGGAAGGGGATCCCAACACCGTTTTCCTTGTGACTCATTTTCCCAATTTATAAACAGTCTACCTCCTCTCAGGTACGGGGGACTTATCCCAAGGCAACGTTTTGGCTTCTACGGGGCCACAGTGAACTGTAGCTGAAACCCTTGTGG
The DNA here is from genome assembly GCF_901001135.1 of Rhinatrema bivittatum. Classification (NCBI taxonomy): domain Eukaryota; kingdom Metazoa; phylum Chordata; class Amphibia; order Gymnophiona; family Rhinatrematidae; genus Rhinatrema; species Rhinatrema bivittatum. The sequence continues at coordinate 25,079,977 of NC_042633.1, read as the reverse complement.
GTAGACAGGCTTTGGAAGCATTGCTTTTCTTTTGGTATTCCTGCTGCTGCTGCTGGCTCTTGTTATGTTCCTTGTTTTTGATAGCATTGTTGACATTTAATTTAGATTAATGTTTTATTTAATGGAAGTTTAGGAATGTGCCATTGTACATTGCCTAGCATGTCATGCTTAAGCAATTTTAATAAACAGAAAGACAGGGGCAGGTAGAGAATTTGATTAAGCTAGAGCCAGAGCCAGAAGGCAGGATAAGCTCTTTCCCAGTTCAGGTACAGGGTAATCTCATGCTCATTCCCTCTTCCAGGTGCTGTGAGACCATGACTCCCACGCAGCTGCTCCCTGTGCTGTTCTGTGTGCTGACAACAGCTCTCTGCAACTCTCCGAGAGAAAAGGACAAAGACAGGTGAGAAAACCAAACCCAGAGACAGACGGACTCTCGCTGGGCACAGCCCACCTCCTGCCAGAGACTGCCCCTCACGGGGAGCAGCCCACCTCCTGCCAGAGACTGCCCCTCACGGAGAGCAGCCCACCTCCTGCCAGAGACTGCCCCTCACGGGGAGCAGCCCACCTCCTGTCAGAGACTGCCCCTCACGGAGAGCAGCCCACCTCCTGCCAGAGACTGCCCCTCACGGGGAGCAGGCACCTCCTGTCAGAGACTGCCCCTCACGGGGAGCAGCCCACCTCCTGCCAGAGACTGCCCCTCACGGGGAGCAGCCCACCTCCTGTCAGAGACTGCCCCTCACGGGGAGCAGCCCACCTCCTGTCAGAGACTGCCCCTCACGGGGAGCAGCCCACCTCCTGTCAGAGACTGCCCCTCACGGGGAGCAGGCACCTCCTGTCAGAGACTGCCCCTCACAGGGAGCAGCCCACCTCCTGTCAGAGACTGCCCCTCACGGGGAGCAGCCCACCTCCTGCCAGAGACTGCCCCTCACGGGGAGCAGCCCACCTCCTGCCAGAGACTGCCCCTCACGGGGAGCAGCCCACCTCCTGCCAGAGACTGCCCCTCACGGAGAGCAGCCCACCTCCTGCCAGAGACTGCCCCTCACGGGGAGCAGGCACCTCCTGTCAGAGACTGCCCCTCACGGGGAGCAGCCCACCTCCTGCCAGAGACTGCCCCTCACGGGGAGCAGGCACCTCCTGTCAGAGACTGCCCCTCACGGGGAGCAGCCCACCTCCTGTCAGAGACTGCCCCTCACGGGGAGCAGCCCACCTCCTGTCAGAGACTGCTCCTCACGGGGAGCAGCCCACCTCCTGCCAGAGACTGCCCCTCACGGGGAGCAGGCACCTCCTGTCAGAGACTGCCCCTCACGGGGAGCAGCCCACCTCCTGTCAGAGACTGCCCCTCACGGAGAGCAGCCCACCTCCTGCCAGAGACTGCCCCTCACGGGGAGCAGGCACCTCCTGTCAGAGACTGCCCCTCACGGGGAGCAGCCCACCTCCTGTCAGAGACTGCCCCTCACAGGCAGATCACGACTTCCTCCCAGACTGCCCCTCATGGGGAGCTCACTACCCCTCCCAGAGACTGCCCGTCACAGGGAGATCACAGGGAGATTGCCCCTCATGTGGTGTCTGCCACCTCATCCCAGAGCCTGCCCTTTATTGGGAGGAAGGCAGGGAAGGGAAGTGGTGCAGGAGAAGCCCCAACACACCGACGAGCAGGCACCAGCTTGCAATGATGGCTAATCTTGGCTCCCTTTACTTGTTTTAGACCCTTGCCTCCTTCCACGGTTTCCTTTCTGGAGAGACTAAAGAGCCTGCGGTCACCCTCCGCCCTGCAGGAAGCAGGGAGTCTCCCCTATGTGAGGCCCGAGGAAGTCCAGGAACGCAGCGGTGCTCCCGCCAGGTAAGGTTAGCCTCCGGGCGCCCCGCAGCCTGAACTGGGGACAATAAAGAAAGGTGACTATCCAGGCATGAGGTTCCCAGCGGCGTGCTCTTTGCTCTCGAGGTTCACAATGTCACCAAAACCTCTTAGGTGCTGCGTGCAGCCTTATCATCATCCAGTTTTGGAAGGTACTGAGTAAAAGTGATAGTGTGTCTGGCTGACGCCAGCAGCTAAAAACGCAAATAGCCAAATTGATTCCCCCCCTCTGGTAAAAGCAGTGAAGACTCCGCCTGGTGCCATACCTGGTGTGGTGCTCTCCCCCGGCCTCCCCCCTCCCCCCCCCCCCCCTTCTTGCGCCGATGCAACAAGTCCCTTCCTGACTGTCTCTCTTCCTTCCTCTGCCCTGCAGGCCCCTGCCTCGCCGGAGGGAGAAGCGCCACGTCGCCCCGGGCATCGCCATGCGAGGGTGCCACCTGGGCACCTGCCAGCTCCAGAACCTTGCCAGCACGCTCTACCGCCTCGGCAACAACACCGGGAAAAATGGCTCCAACCGGAACACCAAGGACCCGAGGGGCTATGGCCGCAGGCGCCGCTCTTTGGCCAGGAAGAAACAGCACAGTCCTGCCCGGAGGATCGCTGTGGCTCAGCGACGGCTTGCCACCTAGGACCATGCCACCTCCTGTTCCGCCGCGCCCAACGCAAGAGAAGGGAGGCAACAGTTTTTCCGCACGTTGCGGACAACCCCTAGAGCTGAAGCCAGCACTCTTTGGCCTTCCTGTGGAGCAAGCCCAGAGACCTAGCTCAGAGTAGCTTCCAGCTGGGACCACCAGGCAAATACTGTCAGTGGCCATGAACCTAAAAGGGCCATGTCGAGCGAGGACTGATGCTTGCATACTGCTGGATTGGCCACAGCCAACAGAGAAAGGAAGGATGGGCATGCGTGTGTTTATGTTAACACTTGAGATCGATGTGCACAGGGCAGCTGGCTGCAGCACCGCAAGTACCTTCTACCCCCTCCAGCACTTATTCCCTGCATCCCTGGCCTGTCTGGGAGCTGCAGCAAGTACATCCAGGGCTGCTGGAGGGTGGAGGACAAGCAGCCCTGCAAATCAAGGCTTTTGAACCCCCCCCCCCCCCCCCCCCCCGTTTTTGCTGTAGCTCCCAGACAAGAAAGCACATTCCACAGCAGAGGAGACGTGAGGGGTGCACAACTGGCCAGATTCAACAAGGGCCTCAAAGAGGTCATTGGCCGGAGCTTGAGCTGCGCGGCGGGACACCAAGGGCAGGGAATGGGGCAGGGGCGGCAGAGTATGTCAGCAGGGCCAGGCAGGCGCTCGCCTTGGGAGTTCTAATCCCCGTTCCGAAGTTTCTAGTACGAAGGAATCTAGAACTGTAAACTCCAAACATGGTTATGATGGGAAGCAGAACTCAAGCTCATGTGAGTGAATGTCTGTGCAACCTCTCCCAACGCTCGGCCCTTAGATACACTGGGTCCCCCACCCCAACGCTCAGCCTCTCAGATACCGCACATCCCTGGGCCTCCTCCCCCTCTACATATTACTATATAAGAATCGAAACAATATATTTATAGTTTGTAATGTTTAATGTACACATTTTTATACTGGATCATATTTAAGTTAATGTAAATAAAGGACTGGATAACTCTCTGGCTTGAAGGCTGAAATGTTAAACCTGCTCGACCAATTTGCTTTCAGACCCTGCTATGTTTATTCTCAAAGCCCCAACCTGTAGCTCTTCCCTCCCAGGTAGGAACCCTGTCAGTCTCAGAGGTCTGGCCTCCCAGTGCAGGCTGGGTTTTGTAGTCTCCTGAGCAAGGATGACAGCCACAGCCCGAAGCCAGCCAAGCACTCACCACCATTCCCCTGCCAGCCATCACATTGCCCCTCTTTCGGCACCAGAATCCCCCCTCGGGCTAAGAGCAGCCGGCAGGGCTGGTGTTGGGTGCAATTGCCGGGGACCCCCTTGATGAGGCAGAGCTTCGGGGCGCCTGGCACTTTGTTTCTTCCTGAGGGCACTTGGTGAATCTGACTCCGACCCTGAGTTCCAACTTGAACCCCCGCCCCTGCTGACCTCATCATCTGTTCTGTTAGAAACGAAAGAAACAAAGCCCAAGGAGGAAACCAGCACTGGCCGAAGAGCTTACCCGTGGGTGCAGGGAATCCTTACGGACTGGGCCTCTGCTCTGGGATGGCAGAGCAACGTTCAGCCGGGGAACAAAGAGAGAATCCTGGAACCGCAAAAAAAAAAAAACAACCCAGGAAAAGGTCATCTCACGCCAGCCGACTAGAGCAAGAGCGGTGCCATTAGACTGGCTGAGAAAAACCCTAGCTAAAATCTAAACCTGCAAAATGCAGGAAAAGGTGGGCATGATGATGAACCTGGGCACCTTTCCTCAAAAAGCCCATTTGTGCAGCTAAAGCAGCATTATGGCCCGCGCCAGGCACGAGCGAAGTCTCAAGCGCAGCCACGAGATGGGGGCCCCCACATGGCTTCAGGCACGCTCGTCACTCCTTCAGCCGGCCTGACTGAAGGCCTGGAAATTAAGACAGCGCATAGGTTAGGAACGTGGCCCGTTATTATAGAGCATAAGATAACTGAACGGAGGAGGCAATATATTGGCGATACAAGCAACAGGGACGGGAAGCGGCCAGAGATTGGTCTCTTCAGGGAAACCCACTCTCCTGGCTGCCCACAGGGATGGGACGGAGGACGGTAAAAAGGTTAGGAACAGCTCAGGGCCTCGTGCTTCTGTTCCCAATGCTGGGGTGCGCTTCGTGGCTGGGACTTCGTAGTACAGGCACGCTGGCGGGCCTTACGTCGGCGCCCGGGATTTCAGAGAGCACGATTTAAGAGTTTTATCAGTTGCCTTCAAGGCACCGGGCAGGTGGAGCTCCAGAATGTTTTAAATCTGTTCTGATGCAAATACCTACAGTACCAGAATGTAATCCACTCGGCAGTGTCTAAAAGGCAGAATATAAAGCAAATTAAAGCAAACAAGCCAACCCAGGGACCTCTCTCTTCAGGTTTTTATTTGATTTTTTCCAGGGAATTTCAACATTATCCCAAAAAATTATCAGTGGAAAAATGACTTTTCCACTGATTTTTCTCCTATAACAAACCCATTTTTTGTTCACTGATAAATATTTTTCTTTTATTAGAACACTGAAATTCCCATGAAAAATGAAAGAAAAACTGATACCGGAGGTCCCTGCTGGTATCCCCAGTGATCCATGACTGCACGGGTTCATAACAGCTGCAATCCTTTAAAAAGCTTTCACGAGACGGGAACCAGAGCAATGGGCGTTCTCAGTAACTACACCGTCACTCCGGGATGTTCTGCCTCAGGAGCCACAGATGTCTTCCCTTCCCTAAGAACCTGCTTAGTCCTCGTAGAGGGCTTTCAACTCTTGATATCATTTCTATTTTTGATTGGTGTACCGTTTTATTTATTTAAGAGCATTTCTCACCCACCTCTCCAAAGATCGAGGTGAGTCACTGTATTTAAAGCTTACATCGCAATTTTGGTCACACAGAAACTGAAAATAAAATCACAACAATAAAATAACAGACAAGCAGTGTCTCCTGCTTGATATGTCTCAAACGTGCTGCTTAAGCTGCAGATATTCACATGGGATGCTCAGGATATCCTACAATCAGCTGGAAGAAGCCAGGTTTTTTAAAAATTCTTTTGTGTCAGCTTTCTTATGTTGTGCTCCCCTGAGATCTTATTTGGGCTGATGGAATATAAATAACAGTAAATAAGTAAATAAGGCTGACCTGCCAGAGACGGGAGGTTTCAGAGAAGAAATGGGACATTCCCAGGTCCCTGTCCCTCCTTCTGCGCCGGGCCTGATGAAGGAAGCATTGAAAAATGATTGCGAATGAGCCCAAGAAAACGGTCTCACTTACCGTTTGTCTACTGGCCCTTACTCCAATGTAGAGCAGTGCCTCCTCTCATTTATACATGTGCAGTAAAAACAAAAACGCCATCCCTAGAGGGCAAAAGTGAAACTGGCAGCAGGAAAGACAGACAGCGCATTCTTCAGAGAAGAAACTCCCAGTAAGTGAGGGGCAGGAGGGGATGGGGGATGAGTTGTCACATATTGAGGTGGGGGGTGAGGGGATGGGGGAATCAGTACCCACACTGAGATGGGGGGGTGAGGGGATAGAGGAATCAGTGCTCACACATTAAGGTGGGGGGTGAGGGGAATGAGTGTTCACACTGAGATTGGGGGTGAGGGGAGGAGGAAGGGATGGGGGAATCAGTGCTCACACTGAGATGGGGGGTGAGGGGAGGGAGGAATGAGTGCTCACACTGAGATTGGGGGTGAGGGGAGGAGGAAGGGATGGGGGAATCAGTGCTCACACTGAGATGGGGGGTGAGGGGAGGGAGGAATGAGTGCTCACACTGAGATTGGGGGTGAGGGGAGGAGGAAGGGATGGGGGAATCAGTGCTCACACAATACGATGGGGTGAGGAGCTAGAGGAATCAGTGCTCACAGATTGAGATGGGGGATGAGGGGAATCAGTGCTCACATTGAGGTGTGGGGGTGAGAGGAGGAGGAAGGGATGGGGGAATCAGTGCTTACATTGAGGTGTGGAGGTAAGGGGGGAGAAGGAGGGGATGGGAGAATCAGTGCTCACACTGAGGTCAGGGAGTAGGGGGAGAGGGAATCAGTGCTCACACAATATGGTGAGGAGAGGAGGAGATGGGGAAATTAGTGCTCACACATTGAGGTCTGGGGATGAGGGGAGGAGGAAGGGATGGGGGAATCAGTGCTCACACACAATAAGGTAGGGGCGAGGAGATAGAGGAATCAGTACTCACATTGAGATGAGGGATGGGGGAATCAGTTGTCACACAGGCCGATACAGTAAAATCGGCGGGAGAGCCGGCGCTCCGAGGCGAGCGCCCGCTCTCCCAACGTGCGCCCAGGCCACTCTTCTGGGCATGCGATCCAGTATTTAAATGAGGGCCTGCGGTGAAAAGAGGCGCTAGGGAGACTAGCTCGTCCCTAGCGCCTCCTTTTTTGACAGGAGCGGCAGCTGTCTGTTTGACAGCCAACGCTCAATTTTGCCGGCGTCGGTTCTCAAACCCGCTGATAGCCACAGGTTCGGAAAACGGACACCGGCATAATTGAGCGTCCGTCTTCCGACCTGCGGGCCGATTTTTAATTATTTTTTTTTTAATTTTTGATTTTTTTTATAATTTTGGGGCCTCCGACTTAATATCGCTATGATATTAAGTCGGAGGGTGTACAGAAAAGCAGTTTTTTCTGCTTTTCTGTACACTTTCCCGCTGCCGGCAGAAATTAACGCACTGTTAGCCCGGGTTTGGACGCGCGTTTGAGACAAGCTAGCTTTACCCCTTACACAGTAAGGCGCGCGCCGGGAGAGCAGGCGAATGCCCGCTCTCCCGGCGCGCGCACAGGCCACTCGCCTGTGTGCACGATACAGTATTTAAATGAGGCCCGGCGGTAGAAACGGGCAAACCCTCCTTTTTGTCAGGAGGGTTTGACAGCTGACGCTCAATTTTGCCGGCGTCGGTTCTCGAGCCCACTGACAGCCACGGGCTCGGAAACCAGACGCCGGCAAAACTGAGCGTCCGGTTTTCGACCCAACAGCCACCAGCCGACTTCAATTTTTTTTTTCTTTATTTTTACTTTTTTTACTCTTCGGGACCTCGGACTTAATATCGCCATGATATTAAGTCGGAGGGTGCACGGGAAAGCAGTTTTTCCTGCTTTTCTGTGCACTTTCCCGGTGCCGGAAGAAATTAGCCCTACTTTTGGGTAGGCGCTAATTTCTGAAAGTAACATGTGCGGCTTGGCTGCACATTTTACTTACTGAATCGCGCGCGAATTCCTAATAGGACCTTCAACATGCATTTGCATGAGCGCACTGTACTGTATCGGCCGGATATTGAGGTGGGAGAATGAAGAGAGCAGGAGGGGACAGGGGACGGGGGAAAGGGGAGGGATTGAGCACGTGTTGTCTCGCTTTCCCTAATCCCCTCCCCGCTGACTTCCCAGCCTTTCAGGGCTCACCTCCAGCGCTTCCGCCGTCTCCCAGACAACGTGTGGGCGGCTGCTGCGTCCTGGTCACGTGCCGGGGGCTGGGGCGGAGGCTCGCCTGGGGACTTGTTTCCGGCGCCAGGGACCTCGTGGCTGAGGCGGCGCGCAACGCAGGGAGGCGGAAAACGTAATCAGCGCTCTGCGCATGTGCGGCGGGCGTGGGCGGGCGCGCGGGTGTTACTGGTGGCGGTGTGGGTTACCGGCGCGTGAGGCAGGCCGAGACTCCTCCCCGAGGGGAGTTCCGCCGGGCTAGAAGACAGCGGTCCATGGGGGCGGGCAGAGCCGGCCGAGTCTGAGCCCGGGACTGCTATCTCTGCCGGTCTTCCAGGTGAGTCCGGGCCTGTTTTGAGGGAGGGGCCTTGGGATGGGGAGGAGCCCGGTTCTAGTTTTGGAGGAAGGGGATGGGCTCTGGTCTGTCTCTGGGGAAGGGGCGGTTCTGGTTCGGGAGGAAGGGGTTGAACCCTGGTCTGGTCTGGTTGTGGGAGTGGGGAAGGACCTCTGTTCTAGTTGAGGGGGCAGGGATTTTTCCTTGATGATTGGAGTTGTCTGGATGCTACAGGTAGGAAGGAGGGAGGCTCATTCGAGAGCTGGGTGGAAAGTGGGGATTGTCCCTTCCTCCTCTTCAGGTCTCTCTGCACAGGAGTGCTGCTGTCTTCCTCCCTCTGGTGCAAGGTAGAGATATTGTGCTAGGTACCCTAAATAGTTTACAGTATGTCTGATCATAGATTGCCGAGCCAGTGGGTGCGTGTATCTTTGAATTAGATTGGGGGGGGGGGATGCTGGACTCATTACTGACCCAGTGAAGATAATGTCACTGCGGGGCGGCTGTATTATCTCTGCGTACTTGCGTGAAGAGAGAGCTGCCTTTGGCAGGCTCAGGACCTCTTTCGACAAGGACTGCGTGCACTTTGCCAATTAGCAGCCTTAAAGCCGCGACTTTCCCTGAATACTTTTAAATGGAAGGTCATGAGTGAGCTCCCCTAGGACTCCGATTAATAGTGCTGTGGTGAGAGGCTGGCATCTAACTGGATAGAGGCTTTCTGTAATTAATGCCTTGCTTAGCACAAAGGCCTCCTTAAAAAAGAATGATCAGTGCCATTTTTGTTACTAATGTGTAAGGAACACTGTCAACAGTGGTCTAAAATTATAGTATGTTGACTAAGTACATCATCTTAATGAACAGGGAAAAGGAACACTGGTGTGCATAAACAAAACAGGATTTGTGTTCTGAGACTCCTTTCTGGTAAAGTAAGCAAAATTTGAAGTCTAGTTTCCAGAGGTAAAATGGAGAATGCCTTTTTTTTTTTGTCTGACCTTTCCTTGTGGGAGAAAGAAGCCTTTGCAGGAATAGGGGAGTACATCCAATCACCCTAGCAGTGCTTGGGATTCTTGATGAACATGTCTGTATGGGAAGATGGTAAGGGTGCAGACAGCAGCCCCATGGTGGCATGCTGTTCTGCTCACCTAGGTCACAGGAACAGGGCAAGTCAGAATAGCTTGCGTTCTCTCCTAGTTTGGCTTAGTAGCTGTAGTTGCTTGCTTCTTATGTTTATTCTCATGCATGTACACATGTGCTTTTGAGATCTGTGTACTGCACCATCTTCAAGGTACACAGTGGCCCTGATCACATGCATGTTGCTGCAGAAATTGCAATGGCAGGAAGCTGGTTCAGTTGTAGCAAGGACCATAGTAATGCACAGTTCATCTCCACAATCACCACAGAAGGCTCTTATTGAGCAGCAGTCTTTATGTACTATAAACTACTGTCACACAGTGTTTTCACTTTTTACCCATCTCTTTAGGGAGCAGAAATCTAGTGATAACTTGACTGCTGGCAACCATGAAATTAATTGGCCACCGATTTTGGTCAGGTAGTGTTTTTGGTGCTGTAGTCACTGTTTGAAAATTGTAAAGATAACATAGTAATGACGGCAGAAAAAAGACTAAATGGTCCATCTAGTCCCAGCAAGTTTCTTATTGCAGTAACTGCTGTTCTACTAGCAACGTTGTTATGGGCTGAGCAGCCTTAATTCAGTCAATGCTGCTTGAATGTGCTTTGCTTTTGGACTTGGTTTCCCTAATGTCTGCGTATCAGTACCCTGAACTGTAAAAGTCAGGGCCCAGTGTGGGCTGTTGTCTGAATCCAGTTCCTCAGCAAGATGTTGCGCAGGTAAATTATCCAGCTATAAATTAGTTGTATAACTTGCCCTGGATAGTCAATAGGATAAATGTCTTACTGAATATCCCTGATGAAAGTTATCTAGCTAACTGTAGCCGGATAGCTTTCAACCTAACCGGGCAGATTGTGAATATAACCAGTTATAAAGTTATCTAGCTATAATTAGCTGAATAACTTTTTGAATATAACCAGTTAAGACTAAAGCTATCCGGGAACATGTTCCCGGATAACTTTAGACCTGCTCTCGGGCATGTCTGTGTATAAGCAGATAACCTATCAGCCTAACTCCTAATATCGGAAATAGACGATTAAGTTCTTTGTCTAACTCTGCCTCTTTCCTGGAACGTCCTCAACCTGCTCCTTTCTTATTCGGCTAGTTCTGAGCCGGATACAGACTTATCCAGCTGTCTTCTAGCCGGATAAGAAACGGGAATATTAAAAACTAGCCATTTAAACGGATAACTCACAAGTTATCTGTGTAAATGGCTTTGAATACTGACCCCATTATGTTTGTTTATAATTTTTTAATATACCGCTTATTACAGAAAAACCGTGCTAGGCAGTTTACAATATTGCATAAAACTTAATATCAAATACAATAAACATGATAAAAACAAGCACAATATCAGTAATAACATAAGCATTATGCAAACAAGCATAAGTGAAAACTGCACATAAAAATTCAAGGAAATGCCAGCTGAAAGTAGTGTGCTTTTAACTTTTCCCTAAAGCACTTGTAGTCATTAATTTGCCTGCGTTCTGCAGGTAATGCATCCCACAAAGTAGGGAGATACTTCACTAGCTTATCGGCCGAGTAAGCAGGGGCACCTGCTGGAAGTCCCCAATGTAAACTGGATCCTATACGGAATGGGAAGCCAGGGGAGTTGCCGGAGCACAGGGGTAATATGGAACAGGACCCCGATGAGCCGCGCTGCTGCGTTGTGCAGCAATTGAAGGGCCCTTATCAGCTTCGTTGGGAGCCCACTGTAAAGAGAGCTGCGGTCGTTGAGCGTGGTTAAGATTATCGCCTGGACCACAGTAATAAAATCATAGGCAAGAGATGTTTTAAAGGACAAAGGGCTCAAAGTTTAAAAAAAGATTTAAAAAAAATTTTTTTTTATAACTGCTCGGAGTTGTGGCTTGAGACTGAAACTGGGATCAATTAAAAATCCCAAGTCACGAGTAACCTTGGTGAATGTAACAGGGGCACCTTCCCCAGTGATGTTTGGCAGCTCGGAGGGATATGGTTGCCTAGAGAGCCACATGTTGCATACAATTTCTTTTTAAAAGAGCCATATGTAGCTTAGGGTTCCTTTTGCTAGTCACATGGCGAAGTGTGACTGTGATTTATGATTCCTGCCCCCTGTTTGGGCCTTTCCCTTTTACCCACATAATGGGGTGGAATATGTTTCATTGTAATGGCCTGTCTGTAAGATTGTTCTCTTACACTACCTATTTTTCTTTTTTGTAGCTGATTATTGTATTGAAAAGCAGCCAACCCCTCAACCCTGCACCAGCAAAGAGCCAGAAGAATTGTTTGTTCAAGGTTGGTTCATTCTTTTCACAGATTAACTTTCTAGTTACCCATCAAGGAACTCGCCAAGCATTTTATTCCCAGAAAGGATGTTGCCTTTCTAAGAACCAGGTTTGCAGCTGTTATCCATGCTTGCTCGGGGATGCCAAAGACATCTAGGGCTCTTTCTGTGTGAGGCCACTGTGGTTAGATTTCCACAGTGGGGAGGGCAAGATGGAAGAACTCCCGAGACACAGATTTATCATGTAGCCACTATGCTCGGGGGAGAGGATGTAAGAGGGCCACTGGTGTCACCCCCAAACATGTTATACTGTGGACCTTTCAACGAAGGATGTAAGCAGGGAGAACAGCACAGTGGAGGACGTGAGAGGGTAAGGCAAGGGAAGGGGAGAGAGCAAAGGAAGGAGGAGGACTTATAGTGGAGAATGTGAGGGGAAGGGGAAAGCCCTTTATTCACAGTTTTTAAAGCTATGCATGCAGGTAAATAGTGATCTGAAGCTTGCCTTCTCTCAGCATGGCCACAGGTTATGTGCGTCGTTCCACATTTAGTGGAGGTGTTCCCAGCACACATTTCGGTCAGGCTGGATAACAGCACCCGCAGGTTACATTTTCAACCTTACAGGGGTTACTTTCCTTGCACAAAGAGCAGGTGCAAAGTTTGAGTGGGCTGTGTCCCAGGGCGGCGTGGACTTTCCCCAAATAAGTGCCTCCAGATGTCCGTCTGTATCCAGTTGCTGCCTGACGTTGTGTTTGCATTTTGAATGAGATTTCTTGGATGAAACGTCCGGTCAGGAAGATGCCATTAAATAGCACTGAAGGGGCTGCATTACTCCTAGCTCTCCCAGCAGCTGCAGTGCCCGCTCCCTGCTGGGACTGGGATGCCAGAACTCTCTCCTCACCTGTGCCTTTTACCCTCATTCCCTGCTTTTAGTGTTGCTCCCGCCAAGGCGTTCGCTGCGTTGTCCTAAACATGTTGGACCTGTTCAGAGGTATTGCAAAACTTGGCCTCTCCCTTGCAGCGCTGGGGGGGGGGGGGGGTAATAGAGAGCAGTGGTGTCTGCCCTCACAGCATTGCAGAGGAATGGTGCTGAAACCCAGAGGCACCTTCTGTCGTAAGGGAAGGGTATTTGGGCCCAGACTCTGTTAATTAAGCTGGGAGAACACTTCTGGGATCAGGCAGCCAGTTCTTTCCCTGCACGTACCCAGATCAGTCCAGACTCCTGGGTTTTGCCTGCCTTCCAGCAGATTGAGACAGAGCAAGTTTCACTGACACTGGCATATAACCACGTGTGCCGCCTGCAGTCCCTCAGTATTCCTCTGTCTCCAGCAGATGGAAGGTGGTACAAAACCTGCAGTCTGAAAATTAGTTTAAAAAAGAAAAAGTATAGTTAGGAATTAGGCGAGAAGAGTTCCTCCCAGAAGCTTGACAGGTCCTGGTGGGGCCATCCATGAAGTTAGCATGTAGCACATTTAAAGCTAATTGGAGAAAATACTTTTTCACTCAACGCACAATTATGTTCTGGAATTTGTTGCCAGAGGATGTGGTTAGTGCAGCTGGGTTTAAAAATGGTTTGGATAAATTCTTGGAGAAGTCCATTAACTGCTATTAATCGCTAACTTAGAAAATAGTTACTGCTATTACTGGCATCAGTAGCATGGGATAGACTTAGTTTTTGGGTACTTGCCAGGTTCTTATGGCCCGGATTGGCCTCTGTTGGAAACAGGATGCTGGGCTTGATGGACCCTTGGTCTGACCCAGTCTGGCATGTTGTTATGTTTCTTATGTATCCCTTCTGGTTTTGATGTGGACGAGCTGGGGTTGGAGACACTTTTTGGCTTGGTCCTTTTCGCCATCGGGGGTGGAAAACTGGTGGTGCCAGCTCTCTCCCCCCCCCCCCCCCCAAGGAGGATGCCCAGTACCTGTTGCCCGGCTTCAGGAAGTGCTCTAAAGTTTGAACGCTTTAAAAAAAGAAAAAAGTTTCTTTTCTTTTCTTGTAACGTCGTGTTCATTCCGCGGGACAGATCGCAGGCGGCCCGGCAAGCATCCTTGAAGCTGCGTCCAAGCTGCGTGCGAGCGTTCCGGCGGGAGCCATGCCGCTCGGCAGCCAGTGCTCAGCGTGTGGGGAGGTGCCACGTGCCTGTCTCAAACCGGCCTTTGTTCCCGCTACCTCTTCTGTGGTTAACCTTGGAAAGGTCCGTTCCCATTAGGGGGTTTTCCACGTGTTATGTGGGGATATATTAATTTTAGGTTCAGTGGTATCTTGGCTTGGGTACAGGTCGGTACTGAGGGACTGCAGGCGGCTCACCAGCTTTATATGCCAGTGTCAGCGAAACTCTCTCAGTTTCCATCTGCTGGAAGGGAGGCAAAACCCAGGCGTCTGGCCTGATCTGTGGTACTACAGGAACGAAAATCAGCAGGTAAGAGCCAATTTTCCTTTAGTGCCATGGTCTCTCTGGGCTATATCTATCAAGGAGTCAGTTTTTCAAAAGTATTTTAGGGTCTTGTACATGTGAAAAGAGGAGGTAAGCGTGTAAATTGTAAAGGGATTTACAGCCACCAAATTAGACGCCTGTCCGTTAATGGTGTGCACAAGTTTAGCTGCTGCGGAGTAAGGGCAGAAGAGAGTTGTAGTCACACTATGGATTTATGTGTGTAATTTTAATTTTGCTAAATTATGCACTTAAAACAGCATGCTATTGATGCTTTGCTACATATAAAGTTGCACATGTAAGTTTAACTCACTTTATGTGCGTATCTTATGTTGGAAAATCAGAATTTTTATGTGTTTCAAATTAACATATGTAACTTGGCAGTTAGATGCACTATAGAAAATGTACTCAGTATGTCCTGCTTCTGCCCAATTGCTTGTCTGTCTCTGCTGGTGTTTGCCCGTCTGGTTGTGTTTTGCTTTAGGATTTGCCCTTCTGGTATTTCATCTTTATCATGCTTAGCTGTACTCAAAGCTAGCTTAGGCATTCTCCTGCCTGTATTATTGCTATTGGCATTCTGCTCTGCAAGGTTGAATTTTTCTGGGCATCAGCAGTAGGTTTGAGGATTTCTGTATTTGATGGATTATCAGGCAGTCCCGTGCACCCCTGTGCTTCCTGCTCTTCCCTTTCACCTGCAATTTATGCAGTTCGCTGTGCTGCCAAAGATTGCGATCAGACTGTGTTCAGTTCTGATCATCACATCTCAAGAAAGATATAGCGGAATTAGAAAAGGTACAGAGAAGGGCTACCAAAATGAGAGAGGGGATGGAACGATTCCCCTATGAGCGAAGGCTAAAGAGGTTAGCATTCTTCAGGTTGGAGAAGAGACAGCTGAGGGGAGATAGGATAGAGGTCTATAAAGTAATGCGTGGAATGGAAGGAGTAAGCGTTAATCAGTTGTTTACTCTTTCAAAAAGTACAAAGACACATAATGAAGTTACTGGATAATACATATAAAACTAATAAGAGAAAATATTTTTTTTACTCAATGCATAATTAAGCTGTGGGTGGACCCAGGACCAATGGGTTATGCTCCCCTGCCAGCACATTATTATTATTATTTTTAGATTTTTATATACCGGTGTTCCTATATGAAATAAAGATCACATCGGTTTACATTGAAACAGAACATGAAAATTGCCAAAAGGCATTACATAGAACAAGGTTATGAAACTTGGAACAGTGTACATAAGTTCAAAATTTAACAATAACGTTGTAACATTGATGACCAAAAGATAAAGGAGAAAAAAAAAAAAAAAAGACTTAAACAATTAAGTTGACAGGTCTTATTGAGCATAAAAATTATAACGTATAAGTGAGAAAGTCTCAAGTGTCCTGCACATGGAGATGGAGTCGGATTTCAAAGCTGATATCACCCTGCAGTGATCTCAGCTCTTCGGTATTTCTCCGTCCCCAGTAGATAGATACATCCTGGACCTCAAGAGCATCAACTGACATCTACGAGTGAATCATTTCTGCATGGAAACCCTATGCTCTGTGATAATTGTCGTACAATCAGGAGAGTTCTTAACCTCCATGGACCTATCCAAGGCCTACCTACATCTATCTATCTATCTATTTATTTATTTATTTATTTGAGTTTTTTTCTTTACCGGCATTCGTGATAAGTATCACATCATGCCGGTTTACAATAAACAGGGGGGTGTGATAATAGGTTACAATAAAAAAGAACAAATAACAAGTGCTGAGCGAAAATAATTGCAGTTACAATAAAACAGGGAAATGTACAACTAGGAGCAGAGAAAGGCGATAGGAATTTAACAGAACACATTTTACCAAACTTTAACAAAAAACATTTACAGAATTTATGGCAATTGCTGGGTTGTGTCATTTGCAATGTTATAATTTTCTGCGTAAGGGTAATGACTGGAAATTGGTTAGTAGTGCGTTAAGATTCATTCATTGTCCGGAAAGGCTTTTTTAAATAGCCACGTTTTGAGTCTTTTCCTGAATGTTGGGAGGCAGGGTTCCTGTCATAGATCTGGTGGGATGGAGTTCCATTGAGGAGGTCCTGCTGTGGAGAATGCCCTGTCTCTGAAGGTTATATGATGGGAGGTTTTGGAGTGACATATTCCAGTCCATCAAGAACACCAGTGTTTCTTACGCTTTGCAGTACTGGGTCACCATTATCAGTTCCGGGTACTGCCCTTTGGCCTTGCCACTGCCCCAGAACATTTTCCAAGATTATGGTGGTCATAGAGGCAGCATTGAGAAAAGAGAGAATCCTGGCGCACCTGTACATAGACGACTGATTGATCTAGGCCAAGTCCGTGGAAGAGAGTCTCCGGGTGATCATCAGGGTGACCTCCTCCTTGCTTCAGGAACTCAGTTGGATAGTAAATCTGGACAAAAGCAGTCTCAAGCCCTCCCAGTCCTTGGAATATCTGGGAGTCTGGTTTGACACCAAGCAGGGCAAGGTCTTCCTTCCGACCATGCGGATAAGGAAGTTGATGTCCCAAGTGATTGTGTGGCGCTATCTCCACGTTCTCGGTTTGATGGTGGCAACCCTGGAGGTTGTGGACGAGGGCACACATGCGACCACTTCAGCGTGCACTATTGTCATGTTGGAACCCACAGTCTCGACTATTCGATTCGCCTCCGCTTACCAATGGGAGTATGCTCTCTGCTTCAGTGGTGGCTACAGGAAGCTCATTTGAGCAGGGGTGTACCCCTGTCCTCTCTGAACTAGCTGGTCCTCACAACAGACTCGAGCCTCCGGGGCTGGCGAGCTCACTGTCAAGAACTGAAGGCCCAGAGACATTGGACCGAGGAAGACGCCCTCTGGAACATCAACTGCCTGGAAGCCAGGCGGTCAGATTGGCGTGTCTACAATTCAGCCACAGACTCCAGGGTCAAGCAGTCTGTGTGATATCAGTCAACGCAACGACCATAGCCTACATCAACTGCTAGGGTGGAACCAAGAGCCAGCAAGTGCCACAGGAGATAGATCTCCTTATGGAATGGGTGGAAATACATCTGCAGATCTCAACCTCCCACATCATAGGAAACGACAACGTCCGAGCAGACTTTCTAAGCATGGAGAGTCTGGATCCAGAAGAGTGGGCATTGTTGGCCAAAGCCTTTCAGCTGACAGTAGATCACTGGGATCTCCCATCCATCGACCTGCTGGCCACATCTCACAATGCGAAGGCTCCCCGATTCTTCAGTCGCAGAAGAGATCAATGTTCCCTGGGGATTGACGCTCTCGTTCAGACCTGGCTGGAAGAAGAGTTGCTTTATGCCTTCCCTCTGTGGCCCCTGCTGGGCAGGTTTATTTGCAGAATTGAACACCACAGGGGATTAGTCCTACTAGTAGCTCCAGATTGGCCCAGGCGTCCGTGGTATGTGGACATGCGGAGACTCCTGGTGGAGACCCCCCTGTGCCTCCCACCGCACAGGGGCCTGCTACAGCAGGGACCTGTCCTTCACAAGGATCCAACTTGATTCTGTCTTGCGGTCTGGCACTTGAGAGGGCTCTCCTGATGAAGCGAGGATATTCTGCGGCAGTAATAGCCACCTTACTCCATGCTCGGAAGTTCTCTATGTCCCTAGCGTATGTGCGGGTCTGGAGAGTATTTATTTGAGGTCTGGTGCAAAGAGCACAGTGTCCCCCCCCCCCCTTGGGAGGTCAAAATCCCGCTAATTTTGTAATTTTTGCAGGGCGGCTTGAATAAAGGTTTGATCCTTAACTACTTGAAGGTCCAGGTAGCGGCTCTCTCCTATTTCAGGAGTGAGTTTACGGAACCCGCCTGTTGGCTCATCCAGATGTGGGGTTTTTTTCTGAACTGGCCCCTACGGTGGCCGGTTCCCTTGTAGAATCTTAATCTAGTATTAGAATTTTTGTCAGGGCCCTCCATTTGGCCCATGCGCAGTCTTTTCTTGCATTTATTAGCCTTGAAAATGGTGTTCCTGGCATATAGATGCTCAGCACATCGTATCTCTGAACTTCAGGCATTGTCGTGTCGGGTACCGTTCCTTTGGATGACTCAGGAGCGTTACATCTTCGTACTGTTCCATCCTTCTTGCCCAAGGTAGTCTCGGAGTTTCATTTGAATCGGTCCATTTCATTACCATCCCTAGATAAGCACAAGGATGCGAAAGAATGCTGCCTCCTCCGTCGTTTGAATGTCAGTAGACTTTTGGTGCGGTATCTGGAAGTTTCAGAACTGGTCCGAAAGACAGACCGCCTGTTTGTCCTTCACGGTGTAAGGAAGCAGGGCGAACCAGCTTCATGGGCTACCATAGCTCGCTGGATTGAGGAGGTGGTCACAGGAGCCCATGTGGAGGATGGAAAGCCATTACCCCTTCAGGTTAAAGCTCATTCCACCAGGGCTTAGGCGGTCTCATGGGCGGAAGTTAGACTGCTGTCTCCTGTCGCTATCTGCCGAGCGGTGACGAGGTCCTCCTTGTACACCTTCTCCAGGTTCTATCACCTGGACGTTCAGGCCCGAGAGGACGCAGCCTTTGCAAGGGCGGTGTTATCCTGACCGCGGGCAGCCTCCCACCCAGATCGGGAGTAGCTTTTGTACATCCCATTGGTCCTGAGTCCATCTGCTACACGCTAGGAAATGGAGAAATTACTTACCTGATAAATTCATTTTCCTTAATGTAGACAGATGGACTCGGCATCCCGCCAAGGATTCGCCCATGGAGTGGATATCGATTGCAAGAGATTACAGGTACACCATCATCCAATCCCTAGATCAGGGCATCTAAATTCTTACTGGGGTTCAGTGTTTGGTTGAGTAAAGTTATGGTTATCCATTTTTAATCATATTTTAATATGATTAGTATGTCCATAATGGTTTTTGAAGAGAATACAAGGGCTGAGGTCACTGCAGGGGTGTATCTAGGGTGAGGTCAGCTTTGAAATCTGCCTCCGTCTCCGTCTGCTGGCAGGGGAACATAACCCAATGATCCTGAGTCCATCTGTCTACACCAGTGTCGTGAGGTCCTGGGAGGTGTGTCGCAGGACCAGCAGACTGCTGCCTCCTTATCAGCCCGGGTGGGAGTTGGTTGACTTCTCTTATATTGGGCCTGATGGGAGGCTCCTCTCTCATCCTTCTCTTTTTTTCTGGCCCAGTGGGAGGCTGTTTCCTCCTTCACTTAGATCAGAGCGAGACCTTGCCAGCTCCTGCTGTTCTGGGCCTGATGGGACGCAAGCTTTACCTTCCCCTGCTGAGTCTGGGAGTGAAGCTGCTGCTGATCTGAGGTTGGGGATGCTGGAAAGATGAAGGTGGAACGGAGAGGGAGTGTGGGGGCTGCTGAGCAGGAAAGGGAGGGAAACGGGGTCAGGATAGCTGGGCAGGCAGGGAGATATGGGGGGGGGGGATGAAGGGGGGGGGTAGGGAAAGTCAAGCTGGGGAGAGGATATGGGGGGTCAGGAATGCTGGGCAGGGATATGAGTGTGAGGGGATGACTGAAAGGGAGTAATTGGGAAAAGTGAAGTATGATGGAGCCATGGAGGGGGAGTGACGGGATACGAGAGCCATAATGTGTCAGTTTTGGGAAGGTGCATTTCCTCTGCCTTTGTACTTTGCTTAGTGTAGGAGGAGATGTATTTCTGTTTCTAGCTCTCCAGCTTTGCACTGCATGCAGTGTGGCTTTTTGAGGTTTCCACATTTGTAATTTGTGGTCTTTTATTCTGTATTTGGTGACAGTCTGATCTGTATGTGTGACTGGGGTGAGGTGTTTTCCTAGTAGGTAGGGATTTGTATCAATCTTCGTTGCGTTTTCTCATTCTCAACAGGCCATGCATTGGTGCTGCACTGCTGCTATTGCTGTTTGAGTTCTTGGAATTAGTGTTGCAATGGTATGGAGGGTTTGCTACATATGTGCTAAGTGGGTTTCTTTTTGTATTTTTACAATGCGCCTGGTAGTAAGGGAGTTTGTGTTTCTGTTTATCTAGCGAGTGGTATTTGAAATATCCTAGTTCTGCTCTGCATCCATTGTTTGGGGATGGGTGGGTTCCTCTGGATGCAGAGCATATGTTTGCATTTAGCCCCGTGATGGTCAAGCGTTCGGCGTGTCCCGCCTGTAAGCATGATCTGCCAGGTGCGTCCCAATAGAAAAAAGGTTGAGAGCCACTGGTGTGCACCAAGGAAAAGCGAAATGATCGGCTTAAGTAATTTCTCCGCTGGACAAGCTCCTGGAGGAAAAGTCCATTAAGAATTAAAGAAATCCGCTGCCTATTCTCGGGATCTTCTCCGCCCCTTGGGATCCTGCCAGGTACTTGTGATCCTTGATTGATTGGCCACTGTGGGAAACAGGATCCTGGGCTCGATGGACCGTTTTGGTCTGACACCAAGTATGGCATGTTCTTACGACCGTTCGCGCCAAGCAGCCGCCCCACCTCAAGAGGATCACTGCGAAGGAATTGGATGTCCCAGGAGGTTAGCTGTGCAGGGAAGAGGGGCGGGGGGGTGCTTGCCTGGTAACTATTTTGCAGCATTCCTTGGAATTCAGCGGCAAACCTGTCCAACCTGTCCTGGCAGCCTTGGAAACAGGTTGGATCACTTCTGCTTTAGATAGCCTGCAGCACTCGGGCATCGTTGGCAGTGTAGCTTGGTAACATCCCACTTCACATGCATGAGCGCAGGGAAGGAGCAGCCGCCATCAGAAGAAGTCCCTGCTTCTTACAGAGACGCCTCTCGTCCATTGGTGCCGACCATCAAGCTTCAGGTACAGAGAGCAGAGGTTTCGCAGAGCAGTGTCGTCGGCCCTGTGCCCTTCCTGTGGGCAGGGCGCCAGCATTTACGTAGCTCCCTGCAGCTTTGGCTCTCATCTCTTGCTCTGACCTTTCCCCTAGATTCCCGATCACGTTGCTAGGAGTTTGGGCATTTTTGACGGCAGAATAAGCAACCTTTTCTAGGCCATCCGCATGCTCCTGGCCGTCTCACGTCCCCAGCCGTGTAGTGCTTTTGACACACAGGGTGGTGCTGCTGCCCCCTTTTTATATCACGTGGAAGGAGAGGGGTAGGGGTTGTGATTTGCCAGCTATGCCGCCACCGCAGTTTGCTGGTCGTTTGGCAGCCATTACCGGGTCAGCATGTCTTCTCCGTCAAGTCCTGTCTGTGCTTCCCGCTGCCCTCGGTACAGCCTTCTGATGAAGCACCTGGAAAATGGGTGCCTTCATGTCCAGACTTGGCCCGTGCCGGAACGACAGGCTTCAAGCCTTGAGTGGTAACTTGGGAGAGCAGGAAAGAAAATGCAGCAGTTTCTCGCGTGCTGCCAGCCACGTTGCCTCTTGGATCCTTACATAGCCGGGATGTGGAGGCACCAGACCGAGATCTAGTAACATCATTTTATTTTTTTTAAGGGTAGAAAACGCCACTCTGTGCAGGTTACCTCTTTTTTTCTTTCCATCCTTTAGCCACTAGGGATCCTCTGTGTTTGTCCCACACCCCTTTGAATTCCACCTTTTCCAGGAGGGCACTGTCCTGTCTGGGAAGAAATATCTCCTGATATTGTTCCTGATTCTACCCCTCACTTGGAGTTTCATGTCACGATCTTTCGTCCTACAGGTTCCTTTCCATCAGAAAAGGTTTGATTCTTGTGCATCTTAAAAACCTTTCAGGTCTTTAAAAGTCTATATCAGATCTCCCCTGCATTTCCTCTCCTCCAGGGGATGCATGTTCAGGACCTTCAGTCTCATCTGATACGGCCTTTGATGCAGACCCCACACCATTTTTTTTTGCCTTTCTCTGGACCACTTCCATTCTGTCCTTATCCTTTTTGAGAGAGAGATTCTCCAGAACTGAACACAGTACTGATAAGGCTTCGCCAAAGCCCTGTATGACTGCGTTGCTCATCGTCTTGCCCAGATCAATCCAGGCAAATGGGATTTGTCCCCCTACCAGCTGATGGAGGCAGAGAACAGGCTGATCTGACCTGGCGTTCCTCCCTATATATTCTGGTACAGCAGGGAAGGCTTCACTAGTTCTCTGCCTCCAGCAGATGCAGCAGGACGATGGCGCTTGGGGCAACAGCCTTAACGTCGGGCTGATTTCTGCAGTGGGAGCCTTGCTTGAGTCAGGACGGCACTCAGAAGGGTGGCTGCTCTTCCTCCCCCAGGGCAGTCTGGGGCAAGATCCCTGTATTTGTCTTTTCCTGCTCAAAGGCCCTGTTGTGCTCTAAGCCTTTATGAAGCTTGAAAACAAACAAACAAACAAAAAAACCAAACCACGCTGCAGGAGAGAAGGCACAGCCCAAGGCTGACTTGGCCTGTTGTGCATTCTCCCTTCCTCCAGAGCAGGTATGGAGTGGGGTTGGAAGTGTGTCAGATGCGGGACCTGGCGTGGGCCGTTTCGCAGGAGCTGCGACGGGGATGAAGCTAAATGCAGCACAAACAAGGGGGGGGGGGGGGGGGGGGGGGGGTGCAAGAAGAGCAGAGCGCCCGGAGCAGCACTTTCCTCCTCTTTTTGGGGGGACGAGTAAGACACTCCTCCACAGTTTCGGAGCCTTTGCTGGGTGGCCCGCAGGGCTCAGCGGAGAAGTAGGAATCAGTTTGTTTTGGTAATATGCAAAGCGTTCTGTCAGTTAAAAGGGAAGAACAGGCAAGAGGCTAGTAATGCCAGAAAGCCCCAAAGCAAGGAACCGGGACAGGAGGAAGCCCGCCTATCAGGTAAAGACGTGGAGGGGGAGGGGGAGAGGGAGAGCTGGCAGAGTTAGAGGATTCAGAACCGAATGAGGATCAGCCGGAGAAGGAAGGACCCAGAGGGCATCCGGTTCTCTCAAGCAAGAACTAGAGAAGTTGGTGAAGGGCCCGGGGGGGGGGGGGGGGGGGGAATCAAAAGCCACAGAATCTACCGGAGGGCAAAAGCAGATCTAGAGGAGGGCTGAGCAGGGCCAGCCAGAGGAGACTAGGGAGGCCACATGGCAATTTGCAACGTTCAGGCACTTCTCCGGATAAAAGCCGGCGTTCTGGCGCTGTTTCTTGTAGGAGTTTAGTTAGCCTTCACAGTAGGTCTAAAATGACCCTGCCTTATGTGGCTGGATACCTCGCTGCTGCTTCTCCGGCTTTCTTCTGGGTAATTAGCACTGTTTGAGGGGGGAGGGGGGAATGTAAAAGGGCCTCCTTCCCCCACAAAATGTCATATGCAGCCCCACCTATCGACCCCCTCTAAAGGAGTAAATACTGTCCCGGGACCTTTCCCCTATTGTCAGACATCAGCCTGGACCCCCCTCGCCACCCCAATACCTGCTGAAAGACTTTTTTTTTTTCATTTTGTTCCCGAGCCTCCTGTGTGGGACAGGTTCAGAACAAAACCCAGGCAATTCACCTCAAGGGCTTCATCCTCTCTCATTCTCTGGCCACCCAATCAGAAACACCCATTGGATTTGTTTGATCTGAGCCCTGGATGGTAGATCGTTCGCTCCTCTTTCCATTCAGCTTAACCGGCCTTTCCTTCTCACCCCACCGGACCAGTCCAGAGCACGTGGGTCTTACTCCTCCTACAGCGCGTGGCAGAGTTGTAAAGCTTGCAGCTCGCACTTTTCTGGACACTGGTGCCCTGCCGGCCTGTAGTTTTCAGCTATCGTTTTAGTGAGCACCGAGCTGGTTTACTATTTTTTGCTATTTCTTCATTTTTCTCCAGCTCTCGCTTCTTGTCTCCTTTCAGTACCACCTATGAGAGCCAGGTCTGTCAGTAGTTCACTGGCCAGATGGACTTTGGTTTCTCCACCTCTGACGTCTTGGAGAGAGCCACATAAAAACCCTGAGCTCGGTGGACCATTGGTCTGACCTAGCAGGGTCTGCCTTAGGTTCTGCTATCCCCCCCCCCCCCCCCCCCCCTGTCTCTGGCCTGATTCTGCCCAGGACTGCTACAAATGCTGGTTTCGGTGTTAATTGGGTGCGAGGACGCTGGAACCCAGGGGCCATCTGAGGACAGTCCCAGAGTATGACAGGCGTAGCTTGCCTGGGCAGGAAGGAGAATGCGCCCTGATGCAGTGAGAGTGTTTTTATTAAAAGCCTGCCACGGCTCTGAAACGGTGCTTGTGGGACAGGGCTGACTGCATGACAGGGCCTGTCCGCTCTTCCACGCGCCGCTGGCCTCTCTCGGAGAGAATGTGACCATGTGCCTTGAGGGACGCAGCTAGAAAACCGACTGGTAATTTTAGAAAGGGGCTCTTAATTTCATTTTGTAAGTTTGTATTTTATTGAGTTTGTCAGTGCGCGGTTATGAATCTTTACTGGATGGTTGGCGTGGAAGCCGTGGAACATAAGAATGTACAAATCAATAAAACACGGTTAATGGGACTTCCTCTTGTCCTGGCTGGCCAGAGACAGTCTGTGGCTAGTTATCAGAGTGGCACAAGGTACACGCTGTCCTTTTTTTTTTTTTTTTTTTTCTGAGAAGCTGTACAATGTCTGACAGAGAAGTGTAGAAAAAAACGCCATGTTCACAAACATGTTTGCTGAAAGCACAGAGGGAACAGTTCGGTTTGCTTTCTGGGTTTTGCACATGTGAAGAGGCTGAAAACGTGGGCTTCCCAGGTGTGTCGAATTTGAATTAGTGGGGGGGAAAAAACCCTTTCTGGTGCTGCCCTATTCTATTACCCCTCCCGGCACTTCTTTTACTGGTCTGGTGTGCCCTGGATGCCAGTCCAGTTGCTGCTAGGTGCCCCTCCCTCTCTCTCTCTCTCTCTCTCTCTCTCTCTCTCTCTCCAGTTGATCCTTCTTTGGGTTCAGCCTGGCTTTGCCTCCTTATCGGGGCAGGTGGGGTGGAGGCTAGGAACGTAGCGCCAGCACTTGCATCTGGCCCTTAGGGCCAGATGTCCTGGGCACTTTTCCCTTAGCCCTTTAGAGAGAGCTGAATGTGGCACTGGTAAGAAGTATTAAAAATCCCTTCTCGCCGTCGGAAGCTTTCCCATTCACTGTGCATCTGATTAGTCCATGTCTATGGTTTAAGGCAGCAGTTCTCAACAGGTGTGTCTGGAAATATTGGGGTGTCGCAAGGTCCTGGGCGGGAGTCGGCCAACTTCCTCTTCATCAGGCCCAACGGGCAGCTGCTCTCGCTTCCTTCTCCTCTTCCTGGCCCAGTGGAAGGCTGTTCCCCCCCCCCCCCCCTCCTCCCCCACCCAGCTCAGAGCGAGGCCTTGCCAACTCCTGCTCGCCTGGGCCTGGTGGGCCCACCAGCTTTCTCTTCCCCTGCTGGGCCTGGAAGTGATGCTGCTGCTGTTCTCTTCACCCCACGAGGCGCGGACGTGATAGAGACAGGAACATATGAGAGAGAGAGGCAAGTTCTCTACACGCACAGGGCCACTGCTGACGTTTGCTGCTACCTCTTCCTCCTCTCCCCAGTGCTTCTTGCCTTCATCTGCTGCTGATAAGGAGGGAGAACCTGAACTGGACTGGGAGCCAGGAGGAGGGTAAAATGTAGATGCTGCTAAGCAGTAGGAGTGGGGGAGAAGGTGTGGGGGCTGCTAGGCGTGGAGGGAGAGGGTGCGGGGGCTGCTAGGCGTGGAGGGAGAGGGTACGGGGGCTGCTAGGCAGGTAGGGGTGGGGGAGAAAGGGAATCAATTTCATGGATGGTGTGGGGGAAAGAGGATCAGGAGAGGAGGGGGGAGACGGGATTTAGGGGTTTAGGAGTCTGCTGGGCAGGAAGTTATGGGGAGATAGAGGGTTGGGGTTGCTGGGCAGGCAGTAGTGGAGGAGAGGGGGTGTGGGGAGAATGATG
The DNA here is from genome assembly GCF_901001135.1 of Rhinatrema bivittatum. Lineage (NCBI taxonomy): Eukaryota > Metazoa > Chordata > Amphibia > Gymnophiona > Rhinatrematidae > Rhinatrema > Rhinatrema bivittatum. The sequence continues at coordinate 25,054,161 of NC_042633.1, read as the reverse complement.
GGGATGTGAGAAGGGAGTTCATAGGGTTGTTGAGCAGGGAGACGTGGTGGGACATGCTGGGAGTGGGAGGCGATGACTGACTGACAGGGAGTAAGGAGGTGCAAGCACCATTTCCTGTGTTTCTGTTTCTAGTTCTCCAGCTGTGGGCTGCATGCTCCCTTTTTTGTCTCTGCATTTGTAATTGGTGGTCTTTCATTCTGTATTTGGTGAAGGTTCTGTCAGTGCGACCGAGGGGACGTAGGAATCTGCATCGGTTTCTCAGTCCCAGGTGCTCGTGCTGCTGTGGTATGGCAGGTTTACTACACGTGTGTGGAATGTGTTTGATTTTTTTTTCAGGTTTTGTATTATTTTACAGCGTGCTTAGTAGTAGAGAGAGTTTGTGTTAGACCCAGCAAATCCTTTTTTTTTTTGTGTAGCGGGATGTAAGGTGCAGCCGTTGTAAACCCAAAGTCCCCCGGCCTTCTCGTAAGCGTGACGGGCGCCACACACACCCCTTTCTCACCATTTGTCTCCATTTCTTTCTCAGGTCGAGTGCCAACATCTCAGGTCTGAGCAAAGTGTGCCAAGATGGCCGAAGCCCACCAAGCTGTGGCCTTTCAGTTTACAGTCACCCCGGATGGCATTGACCTCCAGCTTAGCCATGAGGCCCTCAAGCAAGTCTACCTGTCTGGACTGCGCTCCTGGAAGAAGAAGTTTGCCAGGATCAAGGTGAGCTTGGTTAGAGTGTACCGTTCCAGTGGCTCCCACGCTCCCTTTAGATGGTAAGGCCTGACTGGGGGCTGTGCATGCGCTCTCCATGCTTTTTCTTTTGCTGTATGTTTCTGAATGTCACCTGTGAAGCTGTAAAGTCACTTTTTTTTTAAAGCTTGAGCCACAGCCCACCCCCCCAAAGAAGTGCAAACTGTTGTATAACTGATGGCACTGTTTAAATGTATTGTGAGCTCATCAGTAGCCCCCCCCCCGGGGTCGGTCTGTCCTGAGAGATGAGCTCTGATAATGCTGACTCCCTGCTTGTCTTGTACACAGAATAGCTTTATTACCGGGGTGTACCCTGCCAGCCCCTCCAGCTGGCTCTTTGTTGTCATCGCCATCATAGGAACGATGTATACCCGGGTGGACCCGTCCATGGGCATGATCGGGAAGATTAAGGAGCATCTCCCTCTCAGGTATCTGGAGCCCTCTTTTTTTTCTCTGACTGAATGGCTTTCTCGCCCCCCCCCCTTCCTCGGTGTGCCAGTAATCCGCTCCCGCCGTCTCCTCTCTCTCCTGCAGCGGCTATCTCTCCCATCAAGCGCAGAGCATTGTCAGTGCTCTGCTCTTCTCCACGGTGCTCTGGCTCGCTCTCATTATGACCATGAGGTACATTCTGAAGCAGCTGCTTTCCTACCACGGCTGGATGTACGAGCAGCACGGAAAGATGTCTGCCTCCACCAAGATCTGGCTGGTATGTGCCTTCTGGTTAATGGGGAGACTGGCAGGGGGGCTCTGCTTCTGCTAATCCTCCCAGTCACAGCAGTGAACTGCAGTGGGGCCTGGTTCTTTTCTTTGTAGCACTGCACTGACATTTTGCTTTGTCCCTCCAGACTATGGTGAAGATTTTCTCAGGTCGGAAGCCCATGCTGTACAGTTACCAAGCATCCCTACCTCGCCTTCCTGTCCCAGCCATCAGTGACACAATGCGCAGGGTGAGTAGTGATCTGTTCACTTGAGGCCATGCCTTAATAGTGCACCACAAAGATGTTCTGCGGCTCCTTTTTTTATTTTTTTCTCCTCCCCTTCATGCTTGATTTGTGGTGTATGAAGTGAGTGAGTGTGTGTATGAGAGAGAGAGAGAGCATTGGGCCCTGGTGTGTGTGCTTGACAGCACTGCGCTCTTTGGTTCTGGCTCTGTGGCACCTGCCGAGCTCTGGGGTGGGCCCACTGAGATGCAGCTTCTTGTTTTCTAGTACTTGGACTCTGTGAGACCTCTGATGAATGATCAAGAATTCAAACGGATGACAGCCCTGGCCAAGGACTTCGAAGTGAACCTGGCACCACGGCTGCAGTGGTACCTGAAGCTTAAAGCTCTGTGGGCATCCAACTATGTAAGAAATCATGAAACCCACTCTGTTATTTATTGGCTTTCCCTGCTGCATCCGCATTCTGCTTTTCTCTGCATTCACTTCATTTTGCGTCTTCTCTCCTCTCCTGCCACCCGCCCTTTTTTCCTCGCTGTCCTCTCCCCTTTCCCTCTCTCTCTCTGTGTATTCTCCACTTTACTTTGTCCTCAGTTTCTTATCTGTGGTGTGTCTGAGACTGCTGCTGTAACTAATAGAGCCTTCACCCCCCCACCCTCCCCATCTGTCCCAGGTAAGCGACTGGTGGGAAGAGTATATCTATCTGCGAGGGCGGAGTCCCCTCATGGTGAACAGCAACTATTACGCCATGGTGAGTGCTGCTGTCTAGATCTTAGTCGGAGCCGCGGGTGATGGCCCTGGTCCTCAGCAGTGCAACCTGACCAGCTTTTCCAAGTACCAGTCTGTGGTTCTCAAAAGAAATACCTGCATTTATGCTTGATGGATATTAAGAATGTGCATTCGTTGCGCCATTTGTTTTGGTGATAACGTGCGTATCAGACAAATGGATAGTAGGTGCACCAAATCAGATGGTGTGCACGTATGTACACACCAACTACTTATGTACACGCCATTAGTTTTGGCGTGCCTACTATCCATTTGTCAGATACATGCACCGAAACGAATGAAACGAATGGAGCAACAAATGCACATCCCTAATGGATATTCCTGAACATACCCAGATCAGTCCAGATGAGTGGGTTTTGCCTCCCTATCAGCAGATGGAGTCGGAGAAACAAAACTTTGAGGCACTGCTACATAAGAGTGCCACCTGCAGTCTCCTCAGTATTGACCTGTACCCCAGCCAAGATGTACCCCCACAACCCCTTTTTCAGGCTAACAGGGAAAACTATAGGCTTGGAAATCCCCCAAAAACTGGAGCCCAAAACACTCCCAAAAACGAAATGTGAAAAACCCAAACCGTGATCAACAGCTGCCCAAATACCCTGAAAGGCAAACCAACCTGATCCACCAGTTGGCAAAAAACCATAGTCTTTCGGCAGTGACGGGATGGATCGCTGGACTGATCCGTGGTATTACAGGAACACAAATTAGCAGGCAAGAACCAGTTTTCCTTTCCTTGAGGATACCCTGAAAACTAGGTCTGTTTGCGGTAGTCTAGGACCGACGTTGTGCCCCTTTGGTAGAAGAGCCATTGCCTTGTACTGGATGACAATAAGGGAGTGACTTTTATTTTGTACCATAAGAATATCTTGATAAGCTCTAGGGAAATATGAGCCATGAACTGTTAATCCCCTCTGTCAAGGATCATCCCACAACCAGCAGGTAAGCAAGCCCACACTGTCCGTTCTAGGTCAGCTTTGACGACTGCAAAGTTCCTTTCACGTTTAGATGTGCTTTATTAGTTTGTTGCTTTGTTTGAAATTAAAGACCAAAAAGAAATGGAAATAATCTCTTCTTTAGGAGCCGAGTCCAGATACAGAGCAGGATGCAGAAGTCTCCACCCCCCCTCCCCCCCCCCCCCCCCCATGCACTAAGCATCTCACCCCAGTGCTTTGCAATGGTTCAGCCTTGGTCTGTGAGAGAGTTTGTGCCTTCCCCCCCCCCCCCCCCCCCCCCCCCCCCCCCCCCATGTACTAAGCATCTCTCCTCAGTGCTGTATAATGGTACGGGCTATGCATATGAAAGTCTTTGCCCCTTCACTGCTGTACACTAAGCACCTTTTTCACTTGCCAGGATTTTCTGTACGTTACTCCGACTCCCGTTCAGGCTGCACGGGCTGGCAACACTGTGCACGCCATCCTGCTATATCGCCGCAGGCTGAGCCGCGAGGAACTGAAGCCGGTAAGCAGTGCTGCCTCTGTGTTAAGTGGCTGAGGAGGGGCAGAGAGAGTGATTAGCAACCGTCACAAAATCAGTCCAGATAGGACTAGCACTAGCTCAGAGTTCTTCTTCACCAGGAGACAGGCGCGGGCATTCGGTTACGGATGCCGCATGTCCATTGCTCTGAATAGTCTCACGTTGCTTGTTTACTTTGAAAGAGTACTGTGCCCTAGAGATGCTGTTTATTCAGATATCCTCCTGGCAGACCCAGGAATTTTAAGTTGTGATCATGAGACTAGCAGAGCATCCAGGGAATAAAGCTATGACGCCATGACTTGTTGTCTAGAAATTGTTTCCTTATCACCTGCAATGTGAGATCCTGTAGATTAGATAGAGTGGCTGATCTGGTGGGATGCTGCACGGTGGAGGGGATCGTCTTTGTACCGGATGGAGGCATGGGGAAAGGAGACGCCCTGCAAATGGAAAGAGTAGTGTCTGACTGCTTTTGTTGTATGTGTGGCTGGGGGGGGGGGGGGGGGGAGGTGAAGGGGGGGGGGGGGGGGGGGGGGGTTGAATTTGAGCCACATATCAACTCTTGCGTTCTGTTGTTATCTCCCTTCCATGAAACCTCTCTGACCCTGTGGCACCCTGGCTGGTGCTCGCTCACGTGCCGCCTCCTCCCCTCTTTCTGAGCACAGAGCAGGGTCCCTGGATCCATTATCCCGCTGTGTTCATCCCAGTGGGAGCGAACCTTTAACACCACACGCATCCCTGGAATGGAGACGGGTGAGTTTCCTGGGTGAGCCAGAAATGGGCTCGAACGGTGACCGGGGGTCTGAAAAGAACCCAGCTTTCCTCTTCCTTCCTTCTCATCCCTTGTCTAAGGTTTGCTCACTTGCTCTGGGGCTTTTTCCATGGCCGCCTGAGGTCGCTCAGTTCGTGGTGGCTTTGCAGGAAGTACACAGCTGGATGCTTTCAGCTAAACTGTCACGGTGTCTCGTCTCCTTTCACTTGCGCCAGAATATCACAGCATCTGTTGAGGGCTTTTAAAAGAAACTCCACTGCCAGTGTGCAAACCTGAAGAAAAGGCCGTGGTAATGACCTCCTAAGCCAAGGTGAAGGGCTGCTTGTATGTGTGTGTGGGGGAGTCGTCTGGGATCTAACTTTCAGGTCTGATTGATCTCTTCCAGGCTGCTCTTACTGATCGTTATCCCTTTGCCTCCCTTTCTTCCCTTCTGCATCTTTACCTGTCTTTTTTTTTTTTGTTTTGTTTTGTTTTTTTCTTTCCTGGTTCTGTCTCTGTCTGGATTTGTTTTCTTGCTGGCCCTTCCTTCCTTTGTCCCTCTCTCTGTCCCCTTCCCCGTCCCTCTGCCCTTCTTCTCTTCTCACAGCTGATGATCCAGAGCACCTTACCCATGTGCTCCGCTCAGTACGAGCGCATGTTTAATACGAGTCGCATCCCAGGGTTGGACACAGGTAGGACATCGCCCTGTCCAGATCCCCCTTTAGGAGTAGTGCTCATGTTTCACCCTTTCAAGAGCAGAAAGCCATACATAGGGGGAGGGAAGAGATCAAACCTAGCACTTCTAGCACACAGGGAGTCTGAGACAGTGCAGAACAGGATGGCATCTGACCCCTGTGACATCCTTAGAGAGAGAGAGGGACTGAGAGACAGAGAAAGGGAAATCTGCAGGGAATACCCACAGGGAGTCTGAGACAGTGCAGAACAGGATGGCTTGTGACCCCTGTGACATCCTTAGAGAGAGAGAGGGACTGAGAGACACAGAAAGGGAAATCTGCTATAGAGAGAGAGAGAAACAGGGAACTCCTGCAGGGAATACGCACAGGGGGCTGAGATGAGAGCCCTGTAAAATCTTTATTGGGACTAAGGGGAGGCTGTAGAAGATGCAGTGACTTCTGCATCAGAGGACAGAGTAGCTGGTTAGCAGCAGGCATGGTTTCTTTTTTTTGACCCTAGACACAAAAGTGCACCACCTCCCCAATAAAACAGAGGTGTAAGGAACATCAATAATCTGTTTACCTGTAAAATTTCATTTTAATTTTGTATTATATATTCCTATTATATATTAATTTTTTTATTTATGTTTTACAATAATTTCAAGATAAACTTGAACAGAAAATTTCAAGAGTATATCACAAACAAAATTATATGAAACGTGTATTACAATCAGGAAACAAAACCTTTTAACCTACTCTCTCTACAAAGTCCTCAATTTGGGGGAGGGGGACGGATTTACTCCACCTAAAGAAATAATAGTATATTATCTATAGAGGAAATTTCCAGACTATTAAACAGCGACTAATTCAATCTATGAGAGACCTATATATTTATTTTTGTAGAGAGATGTGGTATCAGAGAATCAAGGTGTATAGATTTAATCCACTGTCTCTTGCCTGCAATGGGCTTCAGGCAGTATCAGCGTTGAAGCACCGGCAAATCAAATCATTTACTATAAACTCTATATTATTATCAAAAAAAAAAATCCTTTATTTTTATTACTCAATTGTTTTATTTTTACCAAATCCCAAATTCCTTTAAATTATAAGAACAAATCTTATATATCCTCACAAAATGGCTGCCGAAAAGTACTTAGCTTAACTTCCCTGAACGCCAGAAAGCCATATTTCCTGTTCATACTCGGATCAGTCCAGACAAGTGGGTTATGCACCCCTACCAGCAGATGGAGGCAGAGAACAAAACCTTTGAGGCACTGCTACATAACCTCGTGTGCCACCTGCAGTCCCTCAGTATTTCTCTGTCTCCAGCAGATGGTAGAGGTGCAAACCTGCAGTCTGACTAGTTTCAGTTTAAAAAAAAAAGAGAGGAATTTTGGATTTGTCTCGTCGCTCCCTGAGGTGTTAGGCACCTTGGTGGGCCATTAGAGTTGTGTGACTGGGGGGGGGTTAACCCCTGCCTGTTTGTAGCCCTTTGGTGCTGATGGCCCTGATAGCCAGGGGACTGGCTCCCTCCTGGCCTCTGAAGCCGCCTCCTGCTTGCCGTTGTCCCCACAAAGGGACGTAATCCTGTCTTTCCTAGCATGTAGCCAGATGGACTCAGGACCAGTGGGTTTTCTGCTCCCCTGCTAGCAGATGGAGACAGAGTCAGGTTTCAAAGCTGGAGAATATTTGAGGCCTGGTGCGAGGAACGCAGGGTGCCCCCTCGGATGACCAAGATCCCCATGATTCTGGAATTTTTACAGGACTATCCTGTAAGAAGGACTCCTTGAAGGTCCAGGTGGCGGCTCTCTCCTGTTTCAGAGGCGAGGTGAATGGAGCCTGCCTGTCGACACATCCGGACTTGGCCCATTTCCTAAAACGAGTTAAACACCTCCGACCACCCTTAAAGTGGGCAGTCCCCCTATGGAACCTCAATCTTGTATTGGACTTCTTAGCAGGGCCTTCCTTTCGGCCGCTGCGTGCTCTTGTCTCTACGCCTGTTAATGCTGAAGACTGTGTTCTTGGTGGCTATATGCTCGACTCGTTCCATCTCTGAACTACAGGCACTGTCATGTCGGGAGCCGTTCCTCTGGTTGACTCCAGGAATATTGCAGCTTCGCACCGTCCCTTCCTTCTTGCCAAAGGTAGTCTCGGAGTTTCACCTGAACAGTCCATTTCCTTACCGTCCCTAGATAGACACAAGGACTCTGAAGACTACCGCCTCCTACACCACGTAAATGTCAGGCTGTTAGTATGGTTTCTAGAATGTACGGAGCTGGTGCGCAAGATGGGCTGCTTCTTTGTTCTTCATGGGGGAAGAAAACAAGGCGAAGCAGCTTCGCGAGCTACCATAGCTCGCTGGATCAAGGAAGTGATCACAGGAGCTTATGTAGAGGCAGGTAAGCCTTTACCCATTCAGGTTAAAGCTCATTCCACTAGGGCCCAGGCAGTATCCTGGGCAGAAGCTAAGCTACTGTCTCCTGTCCACATCTGCCAAGCAGCGACGTGGTCTTCCTTGACACCTTCTCCAGGTTCTATCGCCTGGATGTCCAAGCCTGAGAAGACGTATCCTTTGTGAGGGCTGTGCTAACTGGACCATGGACAGCCTCCTGCCCCGTTCAGGAGTAGCTTTTGTACATCCCATTGGTCCTGAGTCCATCTGGCTACACTAAGAAAACAAAATTATCAGGTAAGTAATTTCTCCATTTTTGTGCTTTTGATTAAGTTTAAAACAAACAAAAAAAAAAGTAAAAGAGCAACAGAAAAACTAGGAGTTTCAGTTTGCAGGTTATCCGGCAGGGCGCCTTCCACAGCAGGGGCTGTCGGCGCCGGGTGCAGATAGGGAGGGGTAAGCCTGTTGCTATTTTCTCTGCCAGAGGATCCTAGCGGTTGGAGGGGCTTGTTCCTGTGTGCTATTCGCCATGGCTCGGCTGCATGTGAGGGCTGACTTCCAACCAAGTATGTGGCCTGTGTGTTCTGACATCTCTGCTCCTTCGCGAGTTTTTGGCGGCCGCGTGGGAATGGCGCCAAAACCACACATGGCAGCCTGCAAGACTTGCAGCCTTTGATCAGCCCGACTCAATTCCTGCTCCCTTTGCACTGGGTGTGCTGCAGGGGAGGAGGGAACCTCCTCTAGTGCAGTGGGAGACTGGAGGTTCTTGAGATCGTTGGGGGCCGTGGCTGTGGTCCCGGGGGGGGGGGGGGCGCAATTGCAGCAGCTGGATCGTCAGAGGATTGCGGGCAGTAGCCAGCGGGGCCTCAGGAGGCCAGTGATTCCCCTCGTCCGCTCTCCCCTATGACTCGGGTACCTGTAGAGGATCAGCATGGAGGAGGGGAATCCGAAGGTAACTTGTCTGATCATAGCACTGTGGATCCAGAGGAGTTTTCCCCAGAGTTTGTACTCCTCATCCATAAGGCCTTTCTGGCGAGAAATGGCGCAGGGGGGATGCGTCCCAGCGAGAAGGTTCCCGGTCGCTTGGCTAAAAAGCAGAAGGTGGGATCTTCTGGTGACTTGGGGGATCTTCTGAGGCGGTTGGGTCTCAGACGCACAAGGGTCGAGAAAGTTCCTGAAAATTGGGGGGACTCCTATGATATGCAGGAGGATTCTGCAGATCTTCCGTGAGCGGACCCAGATATGGCTGCTGATCTGGATCCAAATACCAATCCTGATGGGAATGTAGATGAATTGGATCTGGATGATTTTCCCATGACTGAGGGGGATGACCCCAGAGTAGATCGACTGTTCAAGAAGGAGGAGTTGCGGCACCTCATTCCCCAGGTTCTGGAGGAACTGGGGTGAAAGGTACCCCTGGAAGAGTCGGATAGCAAAGGGGTGAACCCAGTCCCGGATGGCCTGCGGGGGCCCCCTAGTGTCTTTCTACTGCCTAAGAAGATCCGTAAGCTGGTAAACCTGGAAACAGGCTTGAAGGTCGGTCGCGCAATGGCGAAGCTGTATCCATTGAATGAAGAGATTCTGGATCTTCTAACGGTTCCAAAGATGGATGCAGCAGTGTCCGCCGTTACCAAGAAGACGACGATTCCAGTGGTGGGGGCTGCCACTTTGAAGGATCTTCAGGACCGCAAATTGGATATCCATTTGAAGCTGATGTTGGAAGGCTCTGCCTTAAGCCTGAGGACGGTGATCTGTGGCAGTATGATGCAGAGGGCCTGTTTGTGCTGGGTCCAGAAAGCTCAGGAGCAGGCTTCGTCTGGGGCGTTTAGCACCATACGGTCTGCACGGCTAGAAGCTGGAGTGTGGCTTACGTGGCGGGTGTGCTCTATGACTTGATGCACACTGCAGCCAGGAGCATGGCCTGTAGGCTTTTGTGGTTGCGCAATTGGTCGGCAGACGTGGTCCAAGTCCCAGTTAGGTAATCCCCTTTTTAAGGGGAAGCTCTTGTTTGGGGAGGATTTGGATCAATTGATGATAACTTTGGGTGAGTCCAAAGGAAATAAGCTGCCAGAACATAAGAGTGGCAAGAAGGTTTTCCATCCCTGGTCCAGTTTTCGGAAATCAAGGCGGCTTCATTCTGGCAAAGAGTTACCTCTGTGCTGGGACCGAAGCAGAGTCTTGGCAGGCAGCAGTCCTTTTGAGGGGCCCGCAGATCCGCCGGGGACTGGTGGCAGCAAGTCGTCCCAATGATGCCAGAGGTACCCCTTCCTCCATGGAACCGGTAGGGGGCGGAATGGGCCAAGATTACCCCAGATCAGTGGAGGTGGTAAAAGACGGTTACACTTTAGAATTTTTGCACCCGATCAGGGAGGCCTTTCTAGAGTCCCACTGCGGGTCTCGAAGCAAGCGGGAAGCAGTAAAGAGGGCTCTGCAAAGGTTACTAATGCTGGATGCCATAGTTCTGGTCTCCTTCATCGAATGGGGTCAGTGGAGGTACTCCATTCGTTTATTTCATGGTTCCCAAGAAGGAGGGCTCCTGTCGGCCCTTTCTGGCCTTACAAAAGGTGAATGCATCCTTACGGCTTCCGTGTTTTCAGATGGAGACGTTGCGCGCAGTGATAGCAGCTGTTCGCAAAAGAGAGTTTTGGGCGTCATTGGACCTAACAGAGGCCTACCTCCATATTCCCGTTCGAAGGGACCATCAGAAGTTTCTTCAGTTCCTGGTGCTGGGTCAACATTTTCAGTTACAAGCTCTTCCCTTCAGTTTAGCCACGGCGTCACGCACCTTCACGAAAGTCGTGGTAGTAGTGGCAGTGGCTTTACAGCGAGAGGGGATTTTGGTACATCCATATCTGGACTATTTATTTTATTTATTTGAGTTTTTCTATACCGGCATTCACGGAGATTCGTATCATGTCGGTTTACATAAAACAGGGGTGATCAATACATTATAAACGTGTATAAATATAACATGAGTATACATTTTATATATTTACAAATTATAACAAGTTATAACAGTGCGCAGAAAAAATCAGTTACAATAAAACAAGGATGGTTCTAACTGGGAAAAGAAGAAGAATAAGACGATAGAAATTTAACAAGAATAAGAACGTGTAGTGTTTGGTATGTCCGTATCAGTTTAGTGGGAGATAGACCGTCTTTCTGTATTTGGTGAGATCATCAGTCAGAGTCCGGAAAGGCTTTCTTGAACAGCCATGTCTTAAGTCTCTTTCTAAAGGTTGGAAGACATGGTTCCTGTCGTAATTCTAAGGGGATTGAGTTCCATAGTGGGGGGGCCTGCTGTAGAGAAGGCCCTGTCTCTCAGGGTTATGTGTTGGGTGGTATTGGCGTGTGGTACCTGTAGAAGTTCTCTGTACACTTCTCTAGTGGGTCTGTTGGAGGAGTGTTTTTTAAGTGCTATTTGTAGATGGAGTGGAGCTAGTCCATGGATATTTTTGAAGATTGTGGTTAGGGATTTATGGATTATCCTGAAGTGGATTGGCAGCCAGTGAAGGTCTTTAAGGACCGGCGTGATGTGATCTCTTCTTTTCTTGTTAGTTAGGATTCTTGCTGCCGTGTTTTGAATCATTTGGAGAGGTTTGGTATGGGATGATGGGAGGCCTAGTAGTATAGCGTTGCAATAATCTATTTTCGCAAAGATTATTGCTTGGAGCACTGTTCTATAATCATGGAAATGAAATAGGGGTTTTATTCTTTTTAATGTGTGTAGTTTGTGGAAGCAGTCTTTAGTTGTTTGCTTAATAAATGCTTTTAGGTTTAGTCTGTTGTCTATGGATACTCCTAGATCTCTTACTTTTGATATTTGTAAGTTGGCTGGCGGGTTCGTAGTGATTTTGCAGTTATCCGGTGAGATTAGCAGGAATTCACTTTTTGATTGGTTTAGAATTAGGTTTAAGCTGGATAGGAGGTCATTAATTTCTTTGAAACAGTTTTCCCACAGTTTTAGAGTTTTATTAATGGATTCTTGGAGGGGGATCACAATCTGGACGTCGTCGGCATAAATAAAGTGTTTTAGATTCAATTTGTTTAGAAGTTGGCAAAGTGGGAGAAGGTATAGATTGAAGAGTGTAGGTGAGCGAGAGGAGCCCTGAGGAACTCCTTGTGATGATGGGTATCTATGGGATTCTTTGTTCAGGATTTTGACTTTGAAACCTCTGTTTTCTAGAAAAGTCTTAAACCAAGTCAGCGCTGATCCTGCAATACCGATGTTAGCCAGTTGGTTTAGTAATATGGCGTGGTTTACAGTGTCAAAAGCTGCAGATAGATCTAATAAAATCAAAAGGAAGGCCTGTCCTTTGTCAAGGCCCAAAGTCAGGTAGTCCGTCAGTGATATGAGTAGTGATTCGGTATTTGAGGCTTTTCTGAAACCGAATTGAGTAGGGAATAGAATTTTGAGTTCTTCTATGTAATCCGATAGTTGCGTATTTGCTAGTTTCTCCATCACCTTGGCAATGAAAGGAAGATTGGAAATTGGACGGTAACTATTAGGATCTTTGGGGTCCAAGTTTGGTTTCTTGAGAAGCGGTTTGATTGAAGCTAGTTTAAGGTCATCGGGGTAGTGACCCTGGGAGAATGAGCAATTTATGATGTCTGCAAGAGTTTTGTTTATGGTGTCCGGGATTAGAAGTAGTAGTTTAGATGGGATTTGGTCGAAGGGATGGGAAGAGGGTTTCATTTTCTTCAGAAGTGTTTGGATCTCTGCGGATGTGGCGAGTTCAAAAGATTGGAGGGTTATTTCCTTGTTGTGGAGTACGTATGTGCTGGCTGTTGTGCTTGTACTGGGCTTAAGTTATGTTAGAAGGTTCGTGATTTTATTACTAAAAAAGAGTGCTAGCTCATCCGCTCTTGATTGAGCTAGGTTAGATGGTATGTCCGGTGTATTTGCCTGAGTTAAATTGGAGACGAGAGTGAAAAGCGCTTTGGGGTCGTAGATGATGTCATGAATCTTGTGTGCGTAATAGTCTCTTTTTGTTTTTAAGGTGGAACTCTTTGTGGTAAATTTTGAATGGAAGTATTGAGGCTTCTACCCTTAGCAGAATTTAAAACCAGGGAATCCTGCCTGGATAAAATATCCCACTTCCACTTCTATTTCCCTACCCTTTCTGCCTTGAGACAAAAAGTTTACTTTCAGAGGTGTGTTCGAATCTACCACAGAAATTTTTTATTAACCTTTAATTCTTGCAGCACATCATGCATAAATAAACCAGTCAGTTTATTGTAAAAATATTTTCTTTATTTCACAGATACAGAAAGGCATAAATAAATATCTCTAAATGACTAAGAATCACTTTTATGTTCAAATCTTAACTTTACCAGAGTATATCCTACAATCAATGCAAGAGCCATTAATAAGGAAATTGAAATTATTAATATCAAATAAATGTCTATTAATGTCATCTTTTTAGAAATTAATACATTTCTAATACATCTGCCAATGTAGAAACAATAGCAATTTAAAGGTTCTCATATACTTGAATAAAAAATTATATTTACCAATTATCTGAAGCACCCCGCTTGTGTCTCTCTCAATCACGTGCGAAGAAAGTCTAAGTAGCACCTCTCCCTCTCCCTCAAACTGCCACTGTTTTATACACTTAAGACCCTTTGATCCAGGGTCGCTGTTACACTTCCATCAACACATCTATATTTTAGCCTTTGAAGAAGACCTTGACTATGGTTCAATCAATTTTTCATATCAGAACAGTAAAATATAGGATTTATTCTTATTCTGTTTATAGCTTCGCCCATTTTTGATTTTTAATTGGATTTCTTTTGTAGTTCTAAGAGAAAATCTTTTTCACTCCCTTCTGTCACAAGAGTCACGCTTAATTTATTGGCCATCTGTTTTTAGGGTGGTCAATCATGCCACCTGCGTTAGGATGCTCAATGTCATAAAATGCAGGTGTTTTCTTACTTGAGATAAGAGAAAGTGGTAAACAACTGTACTCTCAAAGTCTGAAAGTGGGACAAAGGTGAAATCTTGAGGTTTTAAGTAGGGGAAAGGTGAAAGCTATGTGCTGGAGCTTTTTCAGCACAGCCATGACCGATGTCATGGCTTTTAAAAGTAAAAGGCTTATGGGTATTAAATGCTAACATGTTTCTTTATGGCTAATTGATTACTGACTTCACTAAATATAAGTAATTATCAATAAAGCACAAAATATTAAGATATTTTCTGACATCTTGTATGAGTGGAGGGCGAGTTTGTAGATAGAGAGTGTAGCAGCGGAAGGGGCCTTACGCCATTTACTTTCTTTCTGACGTAAATTAAGTTTAAGGGTTTTTAGTTCGTTTGTAAACCAAGGCTGTCTTTTTGTCGCACCTTGTTTGACTTTTTTTGTTATCAGTGGACATAGTTTGTTTGCCACTGTTTCCGTTATGGTTGACCAGGAATTTATCGCTGAATTAGGTGTCGTATAGTCTATGCGTAAGAGATCTGTGATTAGATGATTGCTGAGTTCGTCAGATGAGCATACTTTTCTGTAGATAAATGAGTGTTGAGGTGGTTGTTTGTTGCTCGTTTGGGTCATCGACAAGGTTGTGGAGATTAGTAAATGGTCCGACCAGGGAACTGGTTTACATGTGTGGTGTGCTGAATTTGTTATACCTGAGTTCAGAAAGATAAGGTCCAGTGTGTGACCTGCCTTGTGTGTAGGTTCATTGATTATTTGTCTGAATCCCATTGCGGACATAGCGGTAAGGAATGTTTCGCAGCTGGTTGAGAGTGTGGGGTTGTCTACGTGTAAGTTAAAGTCTCCTAGGATTATCGTTGGGGAGTCTGGTTTGAGATAAGATGCTATAATTTCTAGGATAGGCGAAGCGTCTGCTTCTAGGAGGCCTGGAGGGGCGTATACTAGAAGGATTTGGAGAGTGTCTGATGTGAACAGGCCTGTTTCTAGTTTTGAGTCCGATTTAATTGGGTGGTGTGTGAGTCTAAAATCTTTTTTAGCTGCTAGGAGAATGCCCCCACCCCTTTTCTTCTGTCGGGGAATGGAGAAAAAGTCGTATGTTTCAGTTGGTAGCTGGTTAATCAAAGCTATATCTGTAGATTTAAGCCATGTTTCTGTTATAGCACAGAGGTCTGGATTTGAATCTAGGAGAAGGTCATTTAAGATCAGTGATTTCTTGGAAAGTGATTGTGCATTAAATAGCATCAGTGAGAAAAGAGCACATCCTAGAAGTTGGGTGATTGGGGTAATCATGATAGGTATAAGGGATTTGTAGGAGCGTTGATTGTAGAGTATTGTTGATGATTTATCTGTGAGTAGCGTTCGATGATGGAGAATCGGTATTGGGAGACCGTGGCAGATTGTTTGCATTATTCGAAGTGTTGGTGGTGTTTGTAAGTAGACGTTGGGTTGTCTGAGTTGTGGCGTCTGGAAGTTGTTGTCTGAGTTGTTGTCTAAGTTGTGGCGTCTGGAAGTTGTTGTCTGAGTTGTGGCGTCTGGAAGTTGTTGTCTGAGTTGTTGTCTGAATTGTGGCATCTGGAAGTTGTTGTCTGAGTTGTTGTCTGAGTTGTGGCGTCTGGGGGTTGTTGTCTGGAGGTTGTTGTTTGAGTTGATGTCTGAGTTGAGGGGTCTGGACGTTTCGTTTGGTTAGTTTAGTTGTCTATTTGTGCTGTACTGGTCATGTATATGATTAATGTTTGGTGTGGCTGTACTGTGTGTGCCAATTTGAGGTTGAACGTTGAAACTCGCTGGTGGGAGCTAGAGGACGGGCTGGAGTACTTTTGCTTAGCGCTGTGGAGGTCTACTCCGCTCTTAGGGGGCGCACGAAGGGGCGCACAAAGGGGCAGGCCCCTTTGTCGCGCTCCTTCGTGCGGCTCATCCGGGCACTTCTGGGTATAAACAGGAAAAGAAAATTGGTTCTTACCTGCTAAATTTCGTTCCTGTAATACCACGGATCAGTCCAGGGACCCACCTGTTGTGATTGCCGAAAGACTAAATATCCTGGTATGAGTTGCAGAAATTTACACATTGTAAATAAGTTGATTTGAGTATCTGTTTGTTTTTTTTCTGGAAGCATGGAGGGCTCCAGGTCAGGGATTCCCTGTTCGCCCTGAAAGCTAGGGTGATAGGCACTACTCTTTAGCTTGGGTACAGTTCAATACTGAGGGACTGCAGGTGACACTCTCCGTTATGTAGCAGTGCCTCAAAGTTTTGTTTTCTGCCTCCATCTGCTGGTAAGGAGGCAAAACCTCCTTACCAGCAGATGGAGGTTTTCATTCCTGGAATAGTACAGATCAGCCCTGGTCTGGGCTGATCTGTACTATTCCAGGAATGAAAATTAGCAGAAAAGAACCAATTTTCCTTTCACAATAAATAAATAAAATAAATAAATGTACACAACTCATTCAAGTAAATGATTTGCCGGTACTTCTACACTGATACTGCTGGACAGTGGCTTAAATCTATGCACCTTAATTCTCTGATACCACATCTCTGTACAAAAATAAATATATAATTAAAATGAAATTTTAAAGGTAAACTTGATTATTCATTTTCCTTTTTTGACTTGCATCTCTGCTGGTTTTTAGTCTCTGGCTTTTGTGTTTTGCAGTAGGTTTCTTGGAGGATTTGGCTCTCTGGCTGACATGATGCATTGTCACTAACCTGTGTATACCTGTGAATCTGCTTATGTTTGTCCCATATGTTGGGGAATCTTTATGCTGTATCCTGGGATTGCTTCCTGTGTTAGTGTTCTTTCTGCTGTCAGTTCCTTTCTGCCCAGCCATCTTGTGTGGCACCCAACTGATTCTGAGCCTTCTGCGCGTTCTGCTATGGTAGATGGTTTATGTATTGCCTGAACTGACTTTGGGAGGGCAGTTTACAAAAGCCATTCCTCTAAATCCAGTCAGACCAGTCCATCACGTGCAGGAAAAGTAGGTGGGCTCAAAGGCAGGGTAGGATTAGGGGAGGCAGCAATATGTGAAGTTTTATATTTTTAGAGCTACATGCGTTTTTTTTGGGTCTTTTTGTCGTTAAGCAGGCTGAATTATTCATTATATATGGGTGATGTCATCCAGTTGCGCCAAATGGACTCTATCTCCAAGATAGAAGGGCTGGTTCACATCAATCACGCCACAGCCCAAGGACTCGCACTCTGTGACATGCAAGGGATATGGGTTAGGGAAGAAGCATTATGAGCTGTTCTTTTTTTTTTTTTTTAAGAAGATGGTGCTTCCATTTACATTGGTGTGGTCTACAGGCCTCCATTTCATACAGAAGAACTGGACAGAGATCTGGTTGAAGACATCCAAAAGATGGGATTGAAGGGAGATGTGGTGTTCATTGGAGATTTTAATCTGCCGGATGTGGATTGGTGTATCCCTTCTGCAGAATCTACAAGAAGTAGAGAAACAGTGGATGCCCTTCAAGGGGCTCTGCTCAAACAAATGGCAATGGAACCCACAAGGGAGGATGTGATACTCAACACAATTGGTTTCATTCTTATCTTTCCTGACATACTCAACAAGTCATGATTGGTTCTCATCATTCTACATGGTATCCTCTTTCATCTGGTGTAACCCAAGGCTCAGCCTTGTCAGCCACCTTATTTAACATCTACCTTACTCCCCTTTGTCATCTACTTGCTAGCCTTGGGGTAAACTATCGACTATATTTAGATGATATTCAGTTTTTCTTTCCTCTGAAATCATCATGGGACCATACTCAAAAAAATTGCACCTCTTGTATCTCTTCAATCCAACACTGGCTTTGTTCTAATAAACTTTACTCAGGCTCAATAAAACTGAAATTCTTAGTTTCTCAAAGTTTCCATCTTCCTCTATCCCCCCCATTTATCACACTTGATGACTGTCAATACTTATTTCTAATACAGTGTGCAATCTTGTTATCTTGACTGACCCATCACTTTCCATGCAGGCTCATGTTGACTCATTGTCTCGTTCTGTTCTCTTTAAACTATGACTACTACCTGTAAAAGACACATGGGGGTAACCTGCATGAAGTATCAGTTATTGCCCTTAACATAAGGCATCAGGGGTAACCTGCCGTCCTTATGATACTATGTTATAAACTGCGGGAGATCGTAGTACAGATCAAAGATCAGAATGTCGCTTTACAATCCCTTTCAACAGGCCTCAAACAGCCATCAGTATCATGAAGGCCCTTCTATCTTTAGAAGTGGACATTTTCCCACAAATGTCCTTTCTGGGCCTATCATCAATACCATCCTCAGTCACTCCCAACTCAGCATCAGCAACCTCTTATCACAAGGCCTAAAGAAGGGTAACGCAGGCAGCAAAAATTGAGTCAGTCGGCCCAAGCTAGAGGAGCCTCATTTTGATTCCATCACTCAATCTACACCCTCTGTTCTGGTTGGGGGCAGGATCCAAATTTTTTCTGGAAAGGTGGTGCCTTGTCACCAATAACCTTCGGGTGCTGCTTGCATTTCTCACCTGCCATTTTTCCCACACTGTTCTGTGCTGCAGCTGGATCCGTCCCATCTCCTGCAACTGTGTCTGGAAGTTCAGACACTTATCATTGCAGCAGGTAATAGAACCTCTGCCTATGTTCCAATATGCCCAGAGGCTTTATTCCTCTTATTTCTTCATCCCCAAGAAATCGAGGTGTTTATGGCCTATTCTGGACCTGAGGCACCTGCTTCAAGAGAAATTCACAATAAACTCCCTCAACCCAATACTCTCCTAAATTCAGATGTGTGCATTGGACCTCAAGGATGCTTACTTGCACATACCCATTCACATTGACGCTACCTTCCATTCAAAGTGTATTCTACCCATTACCAATACAGGGTGCTTCCGTTTTGGCCTCTCAGCTGCCCGAGAGTGTCCATCAAGTTCTTATTGGCAGTAACAGCTTATCTATGACATCAGGGAATCCAAATTTTCTCTTACCTGGACATGGTATGCATATCTCATGCAACTTTCCAGCAATTCTCCCATCCTGTTAGATCAAATATGACACTGCTAACTCAAGAAAGCAGAACTTTTTTATCATCCCAATCTCATTGCCCTTAACAGCGTGGCGGTTGAACCCTTGATGATGGAAGATCTCGATCTACCTACAGAAATTGTCGATATCTTAATCTCATCTAGAAAACTATCAACTAGGTGCAGCTATACCTTCAAGTGAAATAGATATTCTAAGTAGTGTTTACAAAAAACATTTGACCCTTTCTCATGTCAGCTGCAGCATCTATTACAATACCTTCTTCATCTTTTGAACTCAGGTCTTGCTACATCTTCGGTGCAAGTGCGCTTCAGCATCATAGCAATCTACCATGACACATTGGACAGTAAATTGATATCTATTCATCCACTAATACCTCGATTCATGAAAGAACTGTTGTGTGTCAGAGCCCCAGTTCAAAAACCTCGTGTACCGTGAGATCTTAATGTTGTCCTTTCACAGCTGAGGGAGCCTCTGTGCCTATATAATCGGTTTTACTAAAATTTATGACTTAAATGATTTTTTTTGTTGCTATCATGTCATCAAGAAGGATCAGCGAATTCCAGGCTCTTGTTCACTGTCCTCTTTATCTGTAGTTCTTTCATAACAGGGTGGTTCTCTGAAATTACCCCAAGATTCTGCCAAAGATGGTCTCCACTTTTCATTAATCAATCCATTGTGCTGCTTACATTTTTCCCAAGGCCGCATGTTCATGATGGCAAGAAAGCCCTTCATACTTTTAGACTGCAAACGTACTTTGGCATACTACAAACGAAGAACTCTGCTCCATCATCAAACCAATCAGCTTTTCGTATTCTACAATCTGAATCATTTGGGAGCTGCAGTCGCCAAGCGAACCTTATGAATTTGGTTGGCTGAATGTATCCAACACTGATATCACTTAGCAGGATTACAACTCACAGATTCAGCTAAAGCTTATCAAGTAAGAGCTGTGGCCTTCTCTGTAGGTCATCTTTATAAATTGTCCATTGAGGATATCTGCAAAGCTGCAGCTTGGTCTTCTATTCATACCTTTTATGTCCAACTACTTTCTGGATAGCTTCTTGAGAGTTGACAGTAAATTTGGACAGTCAGCTTTGCGTAACCTATTGTCTCTATAGTCACTGTCCATGGTGGAGAACAGGTTGCTTACTAAATAAATACTCCATTGCAACCCTTAGCTTGGGATGCCCCACATACAATGGCTAATTTAACCTGCTTATGAATGAAAAAAGCAAGATTGCTTACGATAAATGGTGTTTTCCATAGATAGGATGAATTAGACAGTGGGTTCCTGGAGCTCTCTCGCCCTGAAGGGCAGTGCTCTTGTGACAACAGACAGGTGATCACATTTTCAGATGTCACACAATTATTCAGAGTTGTTAAGTCCCAAGCGAGTTGTGATAAATTGCAAGCAGACCTTGAGAGTCTGGAAGATTGGGCGTCCATATGGCAGATGAAATTTAATGTGGACAAGTGCAAAGTGATGCAGATAGGGAAAAATAATCCATGCTGTAGTTAAACAATGTTAGGAGTTACCACCCAAGAAAAAGATCTGGGTATCATAGTTGATATTAGATTTGAAATCGTCAGCTCAATGTGCTGTGGCGGTCAAAAAAGCAAACAAATTATCGGAAAGGGAATGGCGAATAAAATGGAGGATGTCATAATGCCTCTGTATCGCTCCATGGTTAGACTGCACCTTGAATACTGTGTGCAATTCTGGAATTCATTGCCAGAGGATGTGGTTAAGGCAGTTAGTGTAGCTGAGTTTAAAAAAGGTTCAGATAAGTTCCTGGAGAAGTCCATAAATTGCCATTAATCAATAGGGAATAGTCACTTTTTGTTGCCAGCATTAGTAGCATGGGATCTATTTAATGTTTGGGTACTTACCAGGTACTTGTGACTTGAATTGGCCACTGTTGGAGATAGGATACTGGGCTTGAAAGACCCTTGGTCTGATCCAGTATGGCATATCTTATATTAGTGTGTATTCTTGGGCTGGTCATTGGATCTCTGGGGCTCTGTCATCGAGAGGGTCAGTGTTGTTGGGCTGGTCAGTGGGTCTCTGGTGCTCTCGCCCTGAGGGGCAGTGTTCTTAGGCTGATCAAGTAGGTTTCTGGAGCTCTCTTGTCCTGAGGCGTAGTGCTCTCGGGACAGCAGACGTGTTCGTGGGCTGGTCTCTGGGGCTCTTAGAATGGCGTGCACATATTCTGCTTTTTCTTTCTATCTTTTGGCACAGATACCATCCAGCACTACCAAGATAGCAAACACATTGTGGTATACCACAAGGGGCGCTTTTTCCGGGTATGGGTTTACCACGGTGGCCGTCTGCTGAAGCCCAAGGAGCTGGAGCTGCAGTTTCAGCGCATCTTGGATGACGAATCCCCTCCGCTTCTGGGTGAGATGAAGCTAGCAGCTCTGACTGCAGGCAACAGGTAAGAGCAGAGAGGGGAGCCCTGCAAGCATTGGGCGATACTCGTCAGCAGAGTAAAATGTCTTTTTGGGGGGGCTGCACAAAGGACTTGCACGCTGCCCTTTTTGGGGTTTTTTTTTCATAGTCCCTGTTGGGTTTTTACAACATTGAATAAGAGAGCTCAGTTTATGGCTGGCATTTGGGATTATACAGAATTTAGAAATGAACGTAGGAAAGGCACAGCAGTCTCATCGGCACAGAGCAGACCATTTTCTGAGGAGACATGCATGCAGTGATGATCCTTTTGTTGCAGGACCGCCTGGGCCAAGGCACGAAAGGCCTTCTTCCGCAATGGGAAGAGTGGACAGTCCCTGGAGCTGGTGGAGAAAGCAGCTTTCTTTGTCACCCTTGACGACTGCGAGCAGGGGCTGAATCCCAAGGACCCTGTGAAATCCCTGGATGCTTATGCCAAGTCCTTGTTACATGGGAAGTGCTATGACAGGTTAGTGTGTACCACTTGAGTTCCTAGCCGCTTCTCAGTGCAAGCAGCAGCAGCAGCAAGGTGAACTCGGCCGTGCTTACCCTATCTCAGGGCCCAGTCACCACTTGGGGCAGAAGGTGCTGTGCATACCATATCCTGGGTCCCAGTCACTGCTCGGGGCAAAATGTGAGGTGCTGAGTTCATCCGTGTGTACCCTATCCTGAGCCCCAGTCACTCTCTGGGCAGAAGGTGACGTGCTCAGCTCAGCCAGGTGTACCCTATCCTGAGTCCCAGTCACTCTCGGGGCAGAAGGTGACGTGCTGAGCTCACCCAGGTGTACCCTATCCTGGGTCCCAGTCACTGCTCGGGGCAAAATGTGAGGTGCTGAGTTCATCCGTGTGTACCCTATCCTGAGTCCCAGTCACTCTCTGGGCAGAAGGTGAGGTGCTGAGCTCAGCCAGGTGTACCCTATCCTGAGCCCCAGTCACTCTCTGGGCAGAAGGTGACGTGCTGAGCTCACCCAGGTGTACCCTATCCTGAGTCCCAGTCACTCTCTGGGCAGAAGGTGACGTGCTGAGCTCAGCCAGGTGTACCCTATCCTGAGCCCCAGTCACTCTCTGGGCAGAAGGTGACGTGCTGAGCTCACCCAGGTGTACCCTATCCTGAGTCCCAGTCACTCTCTGGGCAGAAGGTGACGTGCTGAGCTCAGCCAGGTGTACCCTATCCTGAGTCCCAGTCACTCTCGGGGCAGAAGGTGACGTGCTGAGCTCACCCAGGTGTACCCTATCCTGAGTCCCAGTCACTCTCTGGGCAGAAGGTGAGGTGCTGAGCTCAGCCAGGTGTACCCTATCCTGAGCCCCAGTCACTCTCTGGGCAGAAGGTGAGGTGCTGAGCTCAGCCAGGTGTACCCTATCCTGAGCCCCAGTCACTCTCTGGGCAGAAGGTGACGTGCTGAGCTCACCCAGGTGTACCCTATCCTGAGTCCCAGTCACTCTCTGGGCAGAAGGTGACGTGCTGAGCTCAGCCAGGTGT
Organism: Rhinatrema bivittatum; assembly: GCF_901001135.1. Lineage (NCBI taxonomy): Eukaryota > Metazoa > Chordata > Amphibia > Gymnophiona > Rhinatrematidae > Rhinatrema > Rhinatrema bivittatum. The sequence goes on along the minus strand of NC_042633.1, from coordinate 25,031,528 downwards.
ACCCTATCCTGAGCCCCAGTCACTCTCGGGGCAGAAGGTGACGTGCTGAGCTCACCCAGGTGTACCCTATCCTGAGTCCCAGTCACTCTCTGGGCAGAAGGTGACGTGCTGAGCTCAGCCAGGTGTACCCTATCCTGAGTCCCAGTCACTCTCTGGGCAGAAGGTGACGTGCTGAGCTCAGCCAGGTGTACCCTATCCTGAGCCCCAGTCACTCTCTGGGCAGAAGGTGACGTGCTGAGCTCAGCCA
>NC_042633.1:24696281-24726281 GCF_901001135.1 Rhinatrema bivittatum | reverse complement strand
AGCACTGGAAGAATAGATTCAGGGAAGAAAGATTAAAGAAAGCAGCTACACTGCAGCAAGGGCATGATAGGACACGTGAATCCTGGAGGGCAGGGAAGGGGGCAACATGGCATACCCAGGTCCCAGAGAGACAAAGAGTGAAGCGAGACGTGTCCTGGGGGACACGGAGGGGGAGAGGTGACATGGGTCAGTGCCGGGAGGTGAGGTTACAGTCTGCGTCCCAGTGCCTGCTACCTCTTACATAAAACCCATGCTCCTGTTTACTCAGCTTTCCAGCTAGAGCCAGTTCCAGCTGGCAGCGCTCCAGTCTGCAAAGCCCAGAGGCTGCAGGTCCCAGCCAGCCAAGAAAGGCGAGCGCACGCATGGCCCTACTTTACATGTCTGTGTTTTGTGTGTACAGGCACTAGGGGGAAAGGGAAGGGGCTGGGTCGGGAGCGTGTGTGTGTGTGTGTGTGTGTGTGTGTGTGTGTGTGTGTGTGAGAGTGTGTGTGTGTGAGAGAGAGTGTGTGTGTGTGTGAGAGAGAGTGTGTGTGTGAGTGAGAGTGTGTGTGAGTGTGTGTGACCCCGGGTGGTACCGTCCCCCGTGTGGCCAGGGAAGATGAGGCCCCGTGCTGGGAGAATGTGGGCGCCTGGTGGCCAGCGGACTGGAGAGGGGCCTGCCCCTTTCTCATTTCTGTTTGCAGCCTCCTCGTGCTCCTTCTCTCTGTGTCCTTGCATGAATAAGAAGGTGGAGTTTGCACCTTTAAAACTGCTGCTTCCTGCCTAGTGGGAGAACTGACAGGACACCTTCCACTTGCTATCACATACACAGCCCCCTTCCCATCTTCCTGGGCACAGCACCCTATAAACTGCAGAGTTGGCATGTCCGTCTGTCCATCTATCTTCTCCCTCCCAAATTATGTTTCCCCATTTCAAACCCCCCCCCCCCCCCCCCCCCCCCGAAACAAAAAGCCCAGAAGGATCAAATCCCAGTCATGATCTAAGAATTCAGTCTGCAGTAAAGCAGGATGATAAAAAGGACCTCTTATATCATAAGAGCCAGCCAGCAGCACTCCTTACCCCATGACAACGCACCTGAGTTTACGGCTGAGGACACCTCATGATTGTGCTTCAATTCACAGCAGCAGGGAGGATCCAGCTTCAGCAGAGCCCGCAGGAATGTGGCAGTGCTACCTGGCCGTCACCAGCTCCCGCCCCTCCCTCTACATACCTCAGCCAGGGCACCTGCACACCCATTTGTCCGACGACACTTACTCACCCCAGCCAGAGGGCGGCATGTACTCAGAGCTGGCGGGAAACAGAACGCAGTGTACAGGTCTGGGCCTGCAAGATGAACATCAGTTACAGAACGCAGTGTATAGACCCTGGGCTCACATAGAGGACACCATGTACAGCCTCAGGCCTATAAGGAGAACAGTTACAGAATACGGTGTATGGCCCCGGGGCCCACAGCGAGGATACCAGTCACAGAACACAGTGTATAGGCCCAGGGCCTGCAGGGGGGATACCAGTCACAGAACACAGTGTATAGGCCCAGGGCCTGCAGGGGGGATACCAGTCACAGAACACAGTGTATAGGCCCAGGGCCTGCAGGGGGGATACCAGTCACAGAACACAATGTATAGCCCCAGGGCCTGCAGGGCACCAACAGTCACAGAACACAGTGTACATCCCCGGGCCCACAGGGAGACCACCAGTCACAGAACACAGTGTATAGCCCCGGGGCCTGCAGGGGGTGCACCAGTCACAGAACACAGTGTATAGCCCCGGGGCCTGCAGGGCACCACCAGTCACAGCACACAGTGTACATCCCCGGGCCCGCAGGGAGACCACCAGTCACAGGACACAGTATATTGCCCAGGGACCTGTAGGGATGCACCAGTCACGGAACACAAATGTACAACCCCAGGGCCTGCAGGATGAACACCAGTCACAGAACGTGATTTTCAGCCTCAGGTTGGGAGGGTGACCACCAGTCAGAGAACTCAGTGGACAGTGTGTACCCAGGACCTGCATAAAATACTCAGACATGAGCAATGCTTTCACTTCTAATGAGAATGAGAGCCTGGGTGGGGTGAGAGTCTGGGAGAGAGAGCCAGAACAAACAACGTGTAAGGTGCCTGCTCACGCAATCAGCAAACATTTATAAAAGATTCACATTATTACAACCAGAAAAATACATTCATTAAATTCCACAGCCGAAATCTTCAGGTAAGAGAGAAAGCAGCCACTGGGGAAAAGGATCACACATACCAAATGATGTTCTCCTCTTTACAGTGTTTCTCCTCATCAGGACATTGCCTAACACCAGGACACTGATAAACTTCCTCCTCCTATGAGACCCCCAGATCAGGACATTCCCTGCCCCCTAACCCCAGGACACTGATAAACCTCCTCCTCCTATGAGACCCCCAGATCAGGACATTCCCTGCTCCCTAACACCAGGACACTGATAAACCTCCTGCTCCTATGAGACCCCCATATCAGGACATTCCCTGCCCCCTAACACCAGGACACTGATAAACTTCCTCCTCCTATGAGACCCCCAGATCAGGACATTCCCTGCCCCCTAACACCAGGACACTGATAAACCTCCTCCTCCTATGAGACCCCCAGATCAGGACATTCCCTGCCCCTAACACCAGGACACTGATAAACCTCCTCCTCCTATGAGACCCCCAGATCAGGACATTCCCTGCCCCCTAACACCAGGACACTGATAAACCTCCTCCTCCTATGAGATCCCCAGATCAGGACATTCCCTGCCCCCTAACACCAGGACACTGATAAACCTCCTCCTCCTATGAGACCCCCAGATCAGGACATTCCCTGCCCCTAACACCAGGACACTGATAAACCTCCTCCTCCTATGAGAGCCCCAGATCAGGACATTCCCTGCCCCCTAACACCAGGACACTGATAAACCTCCTCCTCCTATGAGACCCCCAGATCAGGACATTCCCTGCCCCTAACACCAGGACACTGATAAACCTCCTCCTCCTATGAGACCCCCAGATCAGGACATTCCCTGCCCCCTAACACCAGGACACTGATAAACCTCCTCCTCCTATGAGATCCCCAGATCAGGACATTCCCTGCCCCCTAACACCAGGACACTGATAAACCTCCTCCTCCTATGAGACCCCCAGATCAGGACATTCCCTGCCCCCTAACACCAGGACACTGATAAACCTCCTCCTCCTATGAGAGCCCCAGATCAGGACATTCCCTGCCCCCTAACACCAGGACACTGATAAACCTCCTCCTCCTATGAGACCCCCAGATCAGGACATTCCCTGCCCCTAACACCAGGACACTGATAAACCTCCTCCTCCTATGAGACCCCCAGATCAGGACATTCCCTGCCCCCTAACACCAGGACACTGATAAACCTCCTCCTCCTATGAGATCCCCAGATCAGGACATTCCCTGCCCCCTAACACCAGGACACTGATAAACCTCCTCCTCCTATGAGACCCCCAGATCAGGACATTCCCTGCCCCCTAACACCAGGACACTGATAAACCTCCTCCTCCTATGAGACCCCCAGATCAGGACATTCCCTGCCCCCTAACACCAGGACACTGATAAACCTCCTCCTCCTATGAGACCCCCAGATCAGGACATTCCCTGCCCCTAACACCAGGACACTGATAAACCTCCTCCTCCTATGAGATCCCCAGATCAGGACATTCCCTGCCCCCTAACACCAGGACACTGATAAACCTCCTCCTCCTATGAGACCCCCAGATCAGGACATTCCCTGCCCCCTAACACCAGGACACTGATAAACCTCCTCCTCCTATGAGACCCTCAGATCAGGACATTCCCTGCCCCTAACACTAGGTCACAGGTAAATTCCCTGATAAATGTTGCTGGGATTTGTTTGTGGAGTGGAACTGATCTGATTCCCCCCCCCCCCCCCCCCCCCCCTTGGGACCACTCTCAGGTATCTTCCCTCCAACCCTCACACACACTCTGGGCAGACTGACCCGATCTGACTCCCCAGCACACCGGTTTCTTGGTGCATGGGTGACCCCCCCAGGTCTACCCCTCCCAACACCTTCCAATGACAGACATCCCCCCAGGCTAGCAAACGGCGTAACCTGGCCGCAGTTTGCTGCGGTTTCTTTGGTGTCAGCCTCTGCCACCTCACCTCGGTTCCCCCACAGGTCACCGTAAGAGGAGTCTCCGAAGTGCTTTTAATGTCTTATGGTTGGCTTTCTATATGCACTGAGTCTGTGCCTGGCGAGGGAGAACAGAACGTATTGTACTGGCCAAGGTTCCTCTGTCTCCCTCTTCTTCTGGCTCTAAGCAGGCCATGAGTGAGAACGTGTCCAGAAGTGTTTGTTACACGGGTGCTGGGGACATTGTCCTCACCCGAGGCTCCTCCTCCAGGCTTGATTCACTCTGCAAGTCCCGTTATTTACAGCTAGGCCTTCTAAGCACGAAGGGCGGGGGAGCCTTTTCCACCTCCTGCTGGGGCCCCCAGGATCGCCGGTTCCTTGCAGGTCCTGCTCCCGTCTGCCTGCTCCTTGGGCCTAGCCTGGACCCCTTCGTCATCAGAGAACAGGGAGAGGAGGCCGATGCCTGCCCTGAGGATCTGCTTCCACACTCCCAGCGACCTGGGGCTAGAGCTGAGCCGAGAGGCCGAGGAGCAGTCATCCCTGGGTGCCTCTGGCACGTAGATGGACTTGATGTCCAAAGAGAAGGGGCGTTTGACGGATTGGGGGCTCCGGCGGCATTTGGGGGAGATCTTCAGTGAGTTCAACTGCTCCACCAGAGACGAGGTCCCCGGCTCTGTGGCCTCCTCTGCCAGTTCTACGTCCGAGCAGGAGCTGGCGCTGCATGAGGCAATCAGGCAACCAGGCCCGGCAGCTCCCAGCTCCACTTGGAGGCAGCGGTGCCCCCAGCCCCGCCACTCCGGTGACAGGACATCTGCATGAGAAGGCTGGGGGATGTGGCGTGGGGCTGGCGAGAGGGACAGGACTGTCTCATATTCCAGTAGCTGCCCCAGGAAGTTAAAGTTGGGGGAAATGGAAGGCCGTTTCTCTTTCACAAACCTGCAGGAAAGAGGCAGACAGGGATTAGCTCCCTCAACTTCAGTTCTAATCCCCGGCACTGTCACTCTGTGCGTGACCCTCGGCGAGTCACTTTATCTTCGTGTGCCTCCGCTCTAATTCCCGGGCTCTGACACCGACTCAGGAGGTGAAGGTGTGTGATGTGCAGAGGTGACCCAGGTGGGGGTGGGGGGAAGGGGGAGCGATAGGATGGATGTCTGCGGGGGTGTGACATGGGTGCGGTGTAGGGATGCGCATTCGTTTGAAACAGTCTCTATTTCGTTGCCTTACATGTTCCGAATGGAATGAAAGGAAAAAAAAAAAATGGCAACGGTTTTACTTTTTATTTTGTATCATTTTGCCAAAAAGGAAATCCTTTTTGCTACCAGTTCGGGCCTCCCTGGGAGACCCCAAGGCTTCCCCAAAACAAGATGCTGGCTACCCCCCCCAAAAAAAAAAAAAAAAAAAGAGAGGCCAGAGGCTTTCAACCCTCCATCAAAAACAGTGTTGTGGCCCAGGATCCCTCTGACCCCTCCCGAAAAGGTACTAGGGGTCGGAATCCACCCTGGCCCCCACTTACCCCATCTATAGAGGTCCTGTGTAGTAAAAGGGACCGGAGGGATGCCTATTCGCCTGCTGCACCAGGTCAACCCTTTCATATGGTGCTGGTCAGCCTTGAGACAGGGGCGGCAGGTGAGTTTGCTGCTTTTTTTTTTTTTTTTTAATTTCGTTTTAGCAAACGAACAGAAACGAAATAAACACTGAACGAAATGATACTTGGGGAAACGACCTCTCCCCTCCCACCCACCCCCCCAAACAAAGCAAAACCAAATTTTGGATGTTGCAGATCCTTATTGCAGTGTAATATGCGTGCACACGGCAGATGTGGCACAGATGCACACACCTGCATGTCACATGAAATGCGTGCGTCTCTCACACGGCATGGAGGCATGTGTGAACGGGTGTGTCATGACTGGGATACAGGGTACAGCGCTCGGAGAGTACGCATGCTCCATGGGCTCGCCGGTACCTGGGTGGGAAGCAGCATTTAGTGAGTACGCACACTCCATGGACTTGCCGGTACCAGGGAGAGAGGAGGCGGCGCTCAGTGGAGTACACACGCTTCATGGGTTCACTAGTACCTGTATGCCTCATCCAGTGGCAGTCCCATGCTGTACATGACGTAGGCAATAGCAATAGCAGCTGACCTGGAGACCCCAGCCAGGCAGTGAAGCAAGACCTTCCCGTTCAGGACCCCTACCTTATCTGTATGATAGAGAAGAAAAAGAGGAGGGGGTGTCATCAGGATGCATCACTAGAGAAGGGATATCACTATCACAGTGCGGCCCCCCACACCAAAGAAATCATCATCATCATCCTCCACCCCTCCCCTCGTACCTATGAAGTCGGCAGCCTGGCCCAGCCAGGGCAGGATTTTCTCACTGTAGCTGTCGTCGATGGGGATTCTCAGGAAGTGGCTGCCGGGGATGCAGCTGGGCTGGGGGCCGCTGCGGCTCACGTTCAGTACATGCGTGATGCCGGTCAGGCCAATCACATCCTGCAGGCGCAAAGGTGCAGAAGAGAAAGGTCAGCGCACGGGCGCGGCCCTGGCAGCTCGCCCCTCAATACGCGCGCAGCCCCGAGACCCGACCCCTGTTAGATGTACCGGGCACAGACCGTCAGACCTGACTCCCCCTTCACGCGCAAGTTCCCCGACGAAGTCGTACACCGCCAACAACCCCACCCGATAACAAGCGATCATTTGCAACGGCACAGCATAGGAAGCAGAAATAAAGCCGCACAGGTTCCCATTTGTACCCCAAAGCTGCTTTTTTTACCTGGTTGAGGACATCACTCTGGGACCCCAGGTACAGGTGGGGCAGGACACGTGTGATGGAAACGGCAGAGGTGGACAGGCAGGGCTGGGAGATGCTGGCGTGCAGGAGGCTGGCCCCGCGGCCCTCGCACAGGCTTGGAAACCAGGAGGAGAACTCAGCAAATCCTCCTGCAGAGAGAGAGAGAGAGAAGCCGGAGGAAGAGGAGGAGGAGGAGGGAGGGCACTGGGGCTGGGGGACACACACCACTTTCGGGCCTCAACAGGCTCTTACCTTCCAGCAGCGAGACACAGCTGCGGCCCTGCAGCTCCTCCAGGTCCACGGACACCAGGAGGCCCGCAGAGAGCTCCTGACCCGCTTGGTCATACACCACCACCTGGCTCTGCCCGGCGGCATCCGGCTGCTGGCACAGAAGATGATAAAATGATTTCTCCCCCTCAGCCTGAGCGCGGCCCTTGTATGCTCTTCTGCCTATTTCCCCAGCCCTGGCACTGACCTGGCAAGGCTTTGGCAGCAGCTTCTCCAGAAGCCACCTGCGGTGCCACCTGGAGCCCGACAGGTTCACGGCCCCCACCACATGCAGGAGGCTGTACTCTGCGACGGAGCGGCAGTCCAGGAGCAGCAACCTGCCGTGGTCCTGCCGCAGCATCCCTGCCAGCTGCTGTGCCCGCACGGCCTGGAGGGGCTTCGTCTCTCCTCCCATCCCTGCAGGCAGAAAACAGTGAGAACGGTGCCCAAGCCCTGCCTTGGCCAGAATATTCCCCTTCCCGGGGAAGTCCTATATAATTTAGAGACCTGGAGAATACAGAGTTACACATCCACAGATCCCACAACACAGCTCGGAGGATTAAACCTCCCCCCCAAGACCTGAAGCTCTCCCTTACCTTTCCACACTTCAGATGGCTGTCGCCAACAAACGTGGGGCGGGGAGTTGTCTAATCCTGCGATGCACAGATGTGGGGAGCTGGTGGGAGGCTCCAGCCCTGCGATGCACAGATGAAGGGAGCCAGCGAAGTTTAGGTCCTGCCGTATACGGGGGGGAGCAGGGGGAGGCTCCGATCCTCAGATGCACAGAAGGGGGGAGCAGGTGGGGGGGCTCCGATCCTCAGATGCACAGAAGGGGGGAGCAGGAGGAGAGGCTCCGATCCTCAGATGCACAGAAGTGGGGAGCAGGTGGGGGGGCTCTGATCCTCAGATGCACAGAAGGGGGGAGCAGGAGGAGAGGCTCCGATCCTCAGATGCACAGAAGGGGGGAGCAGGAGGAGAGGCTCCGATCCTCAGATGCACAGAAGTGGGGAGTAGGTGGGGGGGGCTCCGATCCTCAGATGCACAGAAGTGGGGAGGCTCCGATCCTCAGATGCACAGAAGGGGGGAGCAGGAGGAGAGGCTCCGATCCTCAGATGCACAGAAGGGGAGAGCAGGGGGGGCTCCGATCCTCAGATGCACAGAAGTGGGGAGCAGGTGGGGGGGGGGGGCTCCGATCCTTAGATGCACAGAAGGGGGGAGCAGAGGGGGTCTCCGATCCTCAGAAGGGGAGAGCAGGGGGGGGGGGCTCCAATCCTCAGATGCACAAAAGCGGGGAACAAGGTGAGGCTCTGATCTCAAGATGCAGAGAAGCAGGGAGTGGGGGAGGGGAAGGGGGGCTTCAACACTCGGGTGCAGGAAGCTGGGGTAAGGCTCCAGTTCACAGATGCAGGAAGAAGGGGGAAGGCTTCCATCATCAGATGCACTGATGCAGGAGGACCCCCCTCCAGGTGTTTCTACTCTACCGCTATGGAAAGTGGAGCAGGCAGCAGGGATGAGGTCACCTGCGGCGAGATGGTAAAAATAGCCCAGCTTGATGTCATCTCCAGCCAATCAGGCTGCAGGCAGTGCCAGGGCCACCGTCAGCCTGCCCGGTCCAGGTTTTCCACTGCCAGGCAGCATTAACCCCTGGGTGCCAGTGCAGAGCTGCTAACATTGCGACTGCCAGGAGAGAGGAGTAACCTACCACCTCCCCGCTGGGATCAGGAGCTGCACGGGGGAGGGGAGTAGGGAAGAGAGGCTCTCAATGACTTTCCTGCTGGAATCTCAGATCTAGTCCTCATGCCAGCCACTTAGAAATAACTCAGCACCTTGCACCAGAACCGTGCAACATCTACTACCGCAATACCAAAATCCCTCCCCCAACCTCCCACACAGCTCTGCCAATGCTCCTCACTCCTGCCCTGCAGCACCCCCTGCTATTCCAGTACTGAGACCCTCACACACAGCTCTGCCAATGCACCTCACTCCTGCCCTGCAGCACCCTCTGCTATTCCAGTACTGAGACCCTCACACACAGCTCTGCCAATGCACCTCACTCCTGTCCTGCAGCACCTCCTGCTATTCCAGTCCTGAGACCCTCAGACACAGCTCTGTCAATGCACCTCACTCCTGCCCTGCGGCACCTCCTGCTATTCCAGTCCTGAGACCCTCAGACACAGCTCTGTCAATGCACCTCACTCCTGCCCTGCAGCACCTCCTGCTATTCCAGTACTGAGACCCTCACACACAGCTCTGCCAATGCACCTCCCTCCTGCCCTGCAGCACCTCCTGCTATTCCAGTACCGAGACCCTCACACACAGCTCTGCCAATGCACCTCACTCCTGCCCTGCAGCACCTCCTGCTATTCCAGTACCGAGACCCTCACACACAGCTCTGCCAATGCACCTCACTCCTGCCCTGCAGCACCTCCTGCTATTCCAGAACCGAGACCCTCACACACAGCTCTGCCAATGCACCTCACTCCTGCCCTGCAGCCCCTCCTGCTATTCCAGTACTGAGACCCTCACACACAGCTCTGCCAATGCACCTCACTCCTGCCCTGCAGCACCCCCTGCTATTCCAGTACTGAGACCCTCACACACAGCTCTGCTAATGCACCTCATTCCTACCATGCAGTACCCCCTGCTATTCCAGTACTGAGACCCTCACACACAGCTCTGCCAATGCACCTCACTCCTGCCCTGCAGCACCCCCTGCTATTCCAGTACTGAGACCCTCACACACAGCTCTGCTAATGCACCTCATTCCTGCCCTGCAGCACCTCCTGCTATTCCAGTACTGAGACCCTCACACACAGCTCTGCTAATGCACCTCATTCCTACCATGCAGTACCCCCTGCTATTCCAGAACTGAGACCCTCACACACAGCTCTGCCAATGCACCTCACTCCTGCCCTGCAGCACCCCCTGCTATTCCAGTACTGAGACCCTCACACACAGCTCTGCCAATGCTCCTCACTCCTGCCCTTCTGCACCTCCTGCTATTCCAGGACTGAGACCCTCACACACAGCTCTGCCAATGCACCTCACTCCTGCCCTGCAGCACCCCCTGCTATTCCAGTACTGAGACCCTCACACACAGCTCTGCTGATGCACCTCACTCCTGCCCTGCAGCACCCCCTGCTATTCCAGTACTGAGACCCTCACACACAGCTCTGCCAATGCACCTCACTCCTGCCCTGCAGCACCCCCTGCTATTCCAGTACTGAGACCCTCACACACAGCTCTGCTAATGCACCTCACTCCTGCCCTGCAGCACCTCCTGCTATTCCAGCACTGAGACCCTCACACACAGCTCTGCCAATGCACCTCACTCCTGCCCTGCAGCACCTTCTGCTATGTGAGTACTAAGCACCCACGCCCCAGAGAATCACGGAGAAGAAAGAGAAATGGACACATGGTGAGGATTATTTATACAAAATTTAATAATAGTTGATTAGTGCAAAGCGGAATGTTCCTTCCCAGAAAGCTTACAATCTCATTCATCAACATTTAAACCATGCCATAGGCTCACATTCAGTGGTCGGGAATGGAGCTCTGGGCTCTGAGCTGCATTCAGGGGTACAAGGCAGAGGGGGTTACAGCTCCAGGTCGGCATGCCAGGGAGGAGGCTCTGGGTGCAGGGGGGGAGTTCAGAGTCCTGGACAAACAGGATCACCTCCTCTCTCCTAGTAGAGGAAAAGAATTTGCCTTACAAAGCACGCTAGCAGCACTGCCCACTGGCCAGATCCTATAATGACAGAGCCCCGGTGTTGAAGTCATCACATGGTCCTCAGCTGTCCGAGAACTGCCGGAACAGAGCCTCCAGCTGCGGGTCATCGAAACGGGGCACAAAGTGGATTTTCAGGACCTCGCTGAACCCTTCGCTTGGCGAGGGAGGCACAAACTTATTCCTGCCGTAGAAACAGAGAGGCAAGAGATCAGTGCGGTCAGCCTGGGGCCCAGGGCTGGCAACAGAGGCAGCATGTACTCACTTATAGCCGTGGATGACCATATTGTTGACCGAGACATGACCTTTCCCGGTGTAAGTCATTTCTCTGAACTGAAAGGAGAGGAGAGCTGCTTACTGTCAATCCATGCAAGGCCCTGTTCGCCTTAAACACCTCCAGCAGATTCCCCCCCCCCCCCCCCCCTCCATTACTGCACAGTGGCTGCCCAAGCTCCAACTCTCACCCGGTTATTGTGCTTGGCCTGCTCGATGGAAGCAGTGAACAGGAAGCATCTAGCAGGAACCCCGGCTGTCCGGGCACACTCGATGTACCTGGGGGGGAAAGAGAAGAAAGAGTCGGGTGAGAGGGGCCCTGCCACCCAGCGCAGCCCCCCCCCCCCCTGCGGAGCTGGCACAACCGTGCAGACTGACCTGCCGCGGGACTCGAGGTCGGGATTTGTGTTATCGACGACGACGCTCCGGCCATTCCGCAGCGCCTCCTCGCAGGTAGCAACGCACTTCTGCCACGTGCCCAGCGTGTCCTGGGGAGAGAGGCAAGAGGGCGGGCTGTCTTAGCGTGGCGGGGGTGGGGGGGGGGGGGTGGGGGCAGAGTGCATTCCATCTTACACTGCACAAACAGCAGCCCAGCGTGGCTTGCACCACCGAAAAGCACAATCATCAATAGAAAACAGTCCTCCGCCCCCCCCCCCCCACACATGAGGCAGACTCCTGGGGACCAGGTGCTCATGGTCATGGAGGACCTTCTGGAAGATCTCAGCACACAGACAGAGGGTAAAACCGGGGCCAGCCGCACACAAGCTGCCCTCAGCCTCTTACCCTGTTAATGTAGGTGTAGCCTTTGGACACCAGCTGAGCCTTCACGAAGGTGGACTTCCCAGCTGCAGAGAGAGGGAGGAAGGGAGAACATTTAAATATCTCCGATAAGCCACCCGCACCCAGGTGGGCAGCTCTGCAGCCCCCCCCCCCCCCCCACTGGCAGGCCCCTAAAAGGCATGCAGACGCGGCCTTCCCCTCCCCCACTTCCACCATCGTGAGGACCATCACCTGCAGGGAACCCGACTGCCACCACGACCTCCTTCGAAGGAGAGACGAGCTGGGCCGAGGAAGGCTCGTACTGAAGACCGGTCGCATCCAGCTTCCGCTACCCGCCCCCCCCCCAGGGAGGACAAGAGAGACACCGTTACTACGCCTTCATCAGAAGGGCGCCCATAGCCTACACAGCCCTGCACAATGCCAGACTCACCGGGTCGAAGCTGGGCAGCTCAAACGGGGCTGGCTTCCAACCTAGGAAGAACTCTTCAGGTGTCAAGAACCGCAGGCCGGCGTTCAGAGCGAACTACGTAGAGGGAGATAGAGGCCCAAAGGCATGAGCAAAGCAACCCCCACGAGACCCAGCGGCAGAGAAGACAGGGATGGGCAAGGCAACCCCTTCCGAGAGAGGAGGAGGGGGACAGGGGGTCCTCTTACTCTGCAAGCCGGGGAAGGCATTTCCCTGTGATTTTCAGTTTCTGCTCTGAACTAGGATTACTGTTCTCTTATGTTTGCTCTTGATTGCATTACCGACTGCTCCTTGGTTAGGTAACCTGGGGGCTCCTTAAGGAAAGTGAAGGAGGACAGATTCCGGAGCCACCCCAGCATGAAAGAGAGAGGAGGGCGAGTGAGAGTGGAAGGGAGGGGGGGGGGGGGTGAGGCGCGAGGGCACTCACCAGACGGTCACTGCAGGAGAAGTCCTTCTTCTTGCGATCAGGGGCCCAGTTTGCTGGCCGCCCCGCTGCGTCTATAAGAGAGAGGGAGAGGGGGCCAGGAAGTGAGTGTTGAGTGAGAACGAGTCCCCCCCTGGAGAAAGAGTGGGTTGCTTGTGGGCGCAATCTCTTGGAGCAGGCGTGTGGTGCGCGAGGCAGGCAGAGTCTCCTGGAGTACACGTGTGTAAGGGTGAGGAGAGGGTGTGCACACGCGTGCGAGAGGGGCCGTCTCCTCTGAGCGTGCTTGGGTGTGGGTTAGAGGCGATGAAGTTTATCCCAGGGTATGGGAGGAGGAGGAGGAGGGAGGAATCTCCCAGACCGTGAGTGTGCAAGTTTGCCACAGGGGCCTTACCTCCTACATACAAACACTCCTCCACGTCCACCTCAATCCCATCGTTAGCCTGTCAGAGAGAGAGAGAGACCTGAACAGGGATCAGGGTAAGTCTTGCTGCTCCTTTGTTCAACCCTCCCTCTAACTAGATAGATTCTTACCCGATTCTGCTCTCCGTGTCCTTCTGTGGTCCTCAGAGCGCCAATCCCCATCCCCTTAACCGCCTCCCTCCCTCACACGCAGCTCCTTGCTGGCTCGTTCAGAGGGCGATTGCATCTCCTTATCCAGACCCCCACCCCCCGTTCCAGCAGATCTTGTAGGCTTGCCATGGCTCCCAGATTCTTGTTTTACCTTAAAAAATGCATCCAAGGCAGTGCTCCTGAGCATCCACTGTAATTCCTCCCTCCACCTCTGCATTCTCATCACACACTCCCCCTTCTGTCCCCAGCCTCGCTCCCCAGCGTTAACCATCTCACTTAACTACACCCCACAGATGAGGAAGAGTCCTGGGTGGATTTTAAAACTAAAGACCCTTCTGTCTTTTTAAGTTCACATTTAAATAATCTAGCTGGTAGACACGACGCTGTCCAGAGTGGCACTGTTTAAGGCTGCTAGAATTGTAAAGTTTATCTTTCCCTAAGACGCCATTGTTAAGGGCATCAAATCAATGCAGAAATCCAATACACTACAGACAGACAGAAAGACCCAAAGCCAGCTGGACTGCGACAGATCCCTGCCCAGAACCTCCACACTAGCAGCCTCCCTCACCTCGTTCACCCACGCAGGACACGGACAGACCCTCACCCAACACAGAACAAGAATGAGAAAGGTGCAGGCAGAAACTGAGCTGGAAACCCCCCAGAAGCCCAACTCTGCCTGCAGTGCAGCCCCGGGGAAAGAGCAGAAATGCATTTCCTCCTGCGCTGAGAAAAGGGAGAGAAAATCCAGGACTTCCCAGCCAGGAAGAAAATGGGGACCGAGAGGAAGAGAGAGAATCACTCCCAGCCTGCTGGTGCTGCTCCAACCTGCAGTGGATTTATACCCCCAGCTGCCACTAAAACAGTAACTCGTGCAGCAGGATGGCTGCCCATGGGAGCCTGCCTACTGCTAAATCTGCTGCCGAGCATGGCACAGGCCAGTCTCCTCTTACCAGTGCACGCATGGCTCTGCCATCAGCTCTCGGCGCACCCCTACCTTCTCACGCAGGAAGTCCCACATACCCAGAACGGGTTTCCGAAAGATTCCCGTGCCTGTGGCAACGAACACCTGAAACCAGAAGGAAAGATGGGACACGGTCCATGCGTGATATGGCCCCGACTCTCCCCCTCCTGCACACATAGGGCCCCCCCCCCCTTCCTCACCTGGACAGGAACCCCCAACTTCTCCAGGATAGCCTCCGCTTTGGCTCGAAAGTCTTTCGGCTGGAGTTTGCCACGGCTGATGCCCAGTTGATTGGTGAAGAACACAACCTAGGGTAGGGGTGGTACAGACGACATGGGAAAACGCCTTCTCTCTACTATAATTCATCCATCATTTAGCTGCCCGGCCCCCACCCCCGTCTTCCCCCTGTGTCATTATAGCTGTATTCAAGTCACTATGTGGGGTCCCCATCCACTTCCATTACACCGTTCCAGTTTCTCCTGCAAGTGCCTTCACCCTGCAGCCCCTCATTACCTCTTCCCCATCCCCCACCCTGTGACCTCCATGGCCTTACCTATGCATTCCTCCTATGTCACCAACTCCCGACTCTTGCCTTCCTGAGTTGGCACGTTGCGCCTATACCACAGTTACGCACCCAGAGGGCAGAGAATAAGAGGCTGGAAGAGAGGGGAGAGAATGGAAAAGGAGGGAGGCCCACAGTACCTTAAAGCCATTTTTCAGTAAGTCCTTCAGCTTCTGAGGCACTTCAGGGTACAGGATTCTAGGAGAGAAGGCAGCAGTGAGCGAGTCTGACCCAGTGACACCCACGGGATAAGCATGAGCAGTTACCCTCAGGGGCAGTGCTGGAGGGAAGGGGGAGAAGGGCAGGCGCGTGTGTGTGTGTGTGTGTGTGTGTGTGTGTGTGCGTGCGTGTGTGTGGACTGTGATAATGATTTCACCTCCGGAGGAAGCGCAAGATCCTCCCTACCTCCAGTCGTTCACGTTGACGGCAAAGGCTTTCCCAGACTTCGTGGTGATGATTGTGCCATCGATGTCAAAGCCAACGATCTGCAAGGAAGAGACAGGGAAGCTGAAGGCAGCGAAGTCTGCTGGCAGCAGAAGCAGTTCAGGGGGCAGTAGGGTTACTGTTCGGAAGGCCGGGCTGTGGCTATGGATAGGGACTCTGAAATCCCACTCATATATATATATATATATATTTATTTTTTTTTTTATTATTGGCACTGCAGTATTCATCCCAGATGACCTGGAGGTTGCCAGTCACAGTAACAATGCAGGCAGAAAAGCCAACAGTGTACGTCGGTGTGCAAGGAGAGAAGACAGAAGCAGAACAAAGGAGCCCATATTGCCCTTTTGCAGATCACCAGCACGAGACCATCTCGAGCAGGCCATTTCTGGAGGCCACACCTTCATAAGGACATTAAGAGGATGAAAGCTGTTCAGAAAAGGGAACAAAACTCTACAAAGAAGCTTAAGATGCCAACAAAAGTACCGGCTTGGGAGCAATACAGAGGGGCAGTGGGAAGGGCACGCAAGGAACAGAGGCAGGGTGCGGGAGTCCTCCTAGTATTTGCATGGAATTGCCTATGCCCATCTGCCTGGGATGGGAGAAGACCATAATGGGGAAATTACTTCTTACCTGATAATTTCCTTTCCTCTAGGACCAGCAGGCCAGTCCACACAAACGCGTCATGCAATCCTGCCAGCAGATGGAGACAGAGAACACAGACTCGCTGACGTCACTCCTATTTATAGTCCTGCACCAACATCAGCCTGCCAGTATTCCTGGAAAAGGCAACTGTGGACAACTAAACACTTAAATAGAAAGAATCAATATATCCTGAACCCAATTTTTTTTTTTTTAAAACACTTCCAGGAGACCAAAAGTACTGGGCTCAAGCAAAGAAAATCCATTAACAGCCACAGAAAACAGAGTACAAGTTTGTAATTTACCCAGAAAACTTCAATAATCCGGCACCTTTAATGGTTTCCAAATATCTGCTGTCCCAAGACAGTAAGAGTAGCTGCAGCCCTGGGCGGAGTGTGGACTGGTCTGCCTATCCTAAAGGGAGGGAAATTATCAGGTAAGAAGTAATTTCTCCTTCCTTATCTTCTAGGCAGGCCAGTCCACCAAGCGGGATGTACCAAAGCTACTCCCCAGAGGGGTGGGAGGCTGCCCGCGCTCCCAACAGCAAAAGACGCGTCCTCCTGTGCCTGAACATCCAAACGATAGTGACTGGAGACGATATGTAAGGAAGACCATGTCGCAGCTCTACAAATCTCCAAATGGGGATACCAACTTTATTTACTCCCAGGAAACAGCCTGCTCTCTAGTTGAATGCCCCCTAATTTGCCTGGGCAAAGACTTCTCCTCTGCCACATAGGCCACTGTTATGATCTCTTTAATCTAACGTGCAACCGTGGCCCGAGAAGCCGCTCCCCCTTTCTTATCCCCACTATACAGGACAAACAAATGATCCGTTGTCCGGAAGGGGTTAGTGACCTTGAGATATCGTAACATGTCTCCTAACGTCCAAGGGACGCAAAACATGATAATCTTGCTCATTGCACGATCTGTCCAATGATGGTAAGGAAATGAACTGATTTAAATGAAAGTCTGAAAACACCTTTGGCAAAAAGAAGGCATCGTCCTAATTTGAACCGTTGTCCCTGGTAATCACCACAAAAAGGCTCCTGACATGAAAGAGCTTGCAATTCGGAAACTCTTCTTGCTGAACAAATCACAACCAGAACAACTGTTTTCATAGTCAGCAAGTGTAAAGAAAGCTGCCTAAGGGGACGAAAGGTGGAACCTTGACTCTAAAATTCTTTTATATATTCTGCCATTTTTTCATTCTCCCTGTTACAATGACACAGATGCCCTTCAATGCTTCATGAGATATATGTACATCTATTCAGGGTTCTATCCTATGTTATCTTGTTATACATTCTCCTGTTGTATTTATCATCGTTAATTTTAATTTGTAATCTTCATACATCGTTCTATGTAACATGTTGTTTCTGTATGTAAACCGGAGTGAAGGCAACTCTGCTATACCTCGGTATATAAAAAAATGCTAAATAAAATAAATAAATAAACCCATCAAAAAGGATAACACCAGATTCAAATCCCACAGCGACACTGGAAAACACAAGAGGCCGAAAATGTTTAACTCAGTTGTAGGCAATTCCCCTTGAGGCTCCCCCAACACTTATGACACCTACTAAGTGAAACGGAGGGCTGACTTGACCGTAGAAGGCAAGCCATTCAAATGGGAAGCCTCTTCTCACGTTTGCCGCCCGGCGACCTCACCTACCACCTGCAGTGCGGCAAATTCAAAATGGCGCCCGTGCCTCTCTCAGCCGCGCAGGAAGCATGGGCACGACTCTGCCGCTGAAAACTAGAGAGTTGTATGCAGAAATCGGGCGGCCTAAATCTAACTTCCCCCAAGATTTGCCGATGCTGCCGGCCCAGGAGGCGCCTATAGCAGAGTTGCGCCTCCTGAAGAAAAACGCTTTTTCTTCCCCCCCCCCCCCCCCCCCAAGACTCCCTGAACACAGCTGCTGATCAAAGGAGGAGAAAAGCGCAGCAGAGGAAAACACAGAGAGGAGAAGAATTTGAACCCAAAGGTGCCTACCTCAGCTGAAAGCAACTCTTGACTCTGCGGAGGGAGGGGGCTAACAGCCTTCACCCCCCCCCCCCCCTCCGAGCTCCTCAAAACCAGCTGAAGGACCGTCTGCTCACCTGAGGGAGGGAAGCTGGTTATGACCTCGGGAGCCGTCCATCGCCTGTTCCACACCTGACAAACCTAGGTCCACAGAAGGAATGCATGTCCACCATCTGCTGGAGACAGCGAATACTGGCAGGCCGAGGCCATCAGTGTTCAGGGAGTGATCTGTCTCCATCTGCTGGCAGGACTGCATAACCCACTTGTGTGAACTGGCCTGCCTACTTGCGCTGAGCAGCAGTGAAGCTGCATCAAGCCCACCAGAAAGGATCATCCAGCCTGGAGCAGCAGTGGATTACATCAAGCTCCCTGGAAAGGGTGCACCAGTGTGGAGCATCAATAGGGCTGTCAAACTTTCCGAGGTGCGCCAGCATGACGCAGCCGTGGGGCTGTGCCATGCTGCCAGAAAACAACTGGCAGCTGTGGGAAAATTGATAAGACCAAGGCTAAGGAGTGACCACTGGCAGGCAGTCAAGCTTGTATAGCTGCTACCGAGGAGATCTCCTTACTACAGAGGGCAATGTTGACACAAGAGATTACAACCAGAGCTAGAACAGTGTAGGCAGGAGAACTGAGCAGAAAGGTGGGGCCTAATGCTCCTTATCTGCCAACATCTACTTTGTTATTATGAACAGCTGGGAGTGTGGTCAAGGTTACCAGTATAGCTGGGTTTAAAAAAACAGGTTTGGACATGTTTCTGAGAGTCAGGTCCATGAACAATTATTAGCCGGGTAGACTGAGTTCTCCACCTCTTCGGGGCTTGAAGAGGGAATGAATCTCCCCATTAAGATCTGCTGGGTACCTCCAGGTGACCTGTACTGGTCACAGCTGGAGACAGGATTCTGGGCTCAGTGGACTCTTGGTCTAACCCAGCATGATAAGTCTTATGTTCTTAGAGACAGAACATGAAGTAATATTGAGGTTGTGGTGACAGCTGAGAATGGAGTGAAAATGTGTTTGCGATTTGGGAGGACAGTAGGGTTATGGATACAGGTTGATTGGGTTAAACGTGATACTGAAAAGACAGTAAGATTAAGGCTGGGGGGGGGGGATACAAGATTGAAGGTCTAATGTGAAGGAAAGACAGAAGGGTTAAGGTTTGGGGTGACGGGCAGACAGGATTAAGGTTTGATGCAATGAACGGGTTTGCGTGATATTGGGGAGGTGAAAGGGTTAAGGTTCAGGGTGATGGTGATTAGGCAGGATTAAGGCCCAGTGCAATGGTAAGGCTTGGCGTGATATTGGGGAGATGAAAGGGTTAAGGTTCAGGGTGATGGTGATGGTGGGTAGGCAGGATTAAGGCCCAGTGCAATGGTAAGGCTTGGGATGATACTGGGGAGATGAAAGGGTTAAGGTTCAGGGAGATGGTGGGTAGGCAGGATTAAGGCCCAGTGCAATGGTAAGGCTTGGGATGATACTGGGGAGATGAAAGGGTTAAGGTTCAGGGAGATGGTGGGTAGGCAGGATTAAGGCCCAGTGCAATGGTAAGGCTTGGGATGATATTGGGGTGATGAAAGGGTTAAGGTTCAGGGTGATGGTGATTAGGCAGGATTAAGGCCCAGTGCAATGGTAAGGCTTGGCGTGATATTGGGGAGATGAAAGGGTTAAGGTTCAGGGTGATGGTGATGGTGGGTAGGCAGGATTAAGGCCCAGTGCAATGGTAAGGCTTGGCGTGATATTGGGGAGATGAAAGGGTTAAGGTTCAGGGTGATGGTGGGTAGGCAGGATTAAGGCCCAGTGCAATGGTAAGGCTTGGCGTGATATTGGGGAGATGAAAGGGTTAAGGTTCAGGGTGATGGTGATGGTGGGTAGGCAGGATTAAGGCTCAGTGCAATGGTAAGGCTTGGCGTGATATTGGGGATACGTTGCTTGAACAGTAAGGTTTGGGATCGACAGGGGAGAGTTGGTTTACATTTTGGCAGAATTTCAGCAATGGGATTTACCTTGTTACTGGCCTGGACTCCTTTCTTATTGAACACCATTAGTGTGCCATGTTCTTCCCATGAATCTTTGGGACATGGCTGGGCTCTCAGCGTCCCTGAAGTCTCTTGCTTGGGCCCCGCAGCCGTCTTGCTCTTTGTCTGTTGAGCTTTGGCTGCCGTCTCCTTTTCAGACTCTGACCCGTCTTCCGTCTTTGCCTTCTTGCCGCGCTTCGGCCGGTCCTCGTTGCTTGCCGTGCTAAAGTAGTCCTGAAGCGTTCTCTTGGCGGAGGAAGCACGGGGGCCAACCGCCTGCTCCTCAGGAGGAACTTGGAGGGAAGAGGAGTCAGGAGCTGGTGAAGGCTTGGCTTTGGCCTCCGAGAAGAAGAGGGTGTAGCGATACAAACCATTCACCACACACAGCATGTTGCCCTCCACCATGCCTGTACTGCTGCCCTCACTCAGGTTCACATTCTCCACAGAGGTGGGATTTACTCCAAGCTGCAAAGAAACACCCATGAGCTCAGAGCAAGTACCCCATGAACACACACACACACACACACACACACACACACACACACACACACACAGACCACCTCAGGACAGGACAGGACAGAGAGAGAGCACAGGCAGCGGCAGTGCAAGCCTCGCGTACACACACAGGCAGAGGCAATACAAGGTTAACACACACAGTTTACCTACAGGCTGCTCTGCTACTGCTTTTGTGAGGAATCAGAGTATAAATCCTTACCTGTGTGACACGCACGCTTTTGTTGTCACAATCTGCAACCAGCTCCACTGAGAGAGAGAGAGAAGGGACAGCCCATAAATACAGGGACTGAACATTTATCATCAGTGCAAGGGTGATCCTGGGGCAAGTCACTATCTCCCTGTGCCTCAGCTCTAATTCCCAGCTCTGTCACTGACTCTCTGTGTATGACCCTGGGGGAGTCACTATCTCCCTGTGCCTCAGCTCTAATTCCCAGCTCTGTCACTGACTCTCTGTGTGTGACCCTGGGGCAAGTCACTATCTCCCTGTGCCTCATCTCTAATCCCCGGTTCTGTCACTGACTCTCTGTGTATGTGCCGGGGGGGGGGGGGGGGAGTCAATTTATCTCCCTGTGCCTCAGCTCTAATCCCCGGCTCTGTCACTGACTCAGTGTGTGACCCTGGGGCAGTCACTTTATCTCCCTGTGCCTCAGCTCTAATCCCCGGTTCTGTCACTGACTCTCTGTGTGTGACCCTGGGGGGAGTCACTTTATCTCCCTGTGCCTCAGCTCTAATCCCCGGTTCTGTCACTGACTCTCTGTGTATGTGCGGGGGGGGGGGGGGGTCAATTTATCTCCCTGTGCCTCAGC
This sequence comes from Rhinatrema bivittatum, assembly GCF_901001135.1. NCBI lineage: Eukaryota > Metazoa > Chordata > Amphibia > Gymnophiona > Rhinatrematidae > Rhinatrema > Rhinatrema bivittatum. Next base: position 24,704,895 of record NC_042633.1, on the reverse strand, counting down.
TCTAATACCCAGCGTTGCATGTGTTATTCTAGGATGAGTTGTTTTACCTCCCTAACACAACAAGCACATTTGTAACAGAAGCAGAAATGTGCTCCTCGGCCTTGCACCCCAGTTGAGGAACGAGTGGTTTGGTATTACAGGGTTACAGGCCATGGGGGAACTAGTAATGTCCAGAGCAAGGGTACAGGGACTGCAGGAGCTGGCATGGAAGGGATTGATATAGGGACTGTGGGCGCTGGTGTGAGATCAGCGTGACCCTGCACATTCTTCAAGTGAGGGGTAACAGGTACTGATGCTCAAAGCTCAGGTCAAGTCTGTATGAGGCAGATACTGAAGCTCAACTAAAATATCTCTGGACTGATGCACGTGACTGCACAACACAGAGAAGTTTTTGGCCTGCAACAGTGGCCAGAGCTAGGGCTTGGCCAAAGCCATGAGGTACTTGTGAAGACATGTGGTGGGTGAGTTTGATGGCAGGGAGGACCAAGGGCAGTAGCAGATGGATGGGATGGCAGGGGAGAGCGACTTCTCTGGGTACCTTGCTGTCTGGAGCATTTCCTGTCTGTGATGCGGGTTTTGGGGTCCCTCCCGAGGATGACAGCAGTGCCATGGGGCAGGAAGATGGGCTCCTGCTCTTTGTCCTGGCACAGCAGGGTAACACTCCATCATGAGAGAGAGAGAGAGAGACCTGTGAAGGAGGAGGAAATCCCATTTATTCACTGGACATAAGATCCCCTCTGCCATCATCTCTCCTATAAGGGACAAGGGGGGAGTGGAATCCACACAGTAGCACTGCAACCAAAAGAACACCACACATCCCAAAAATATCCCTCTGCACACCCACAAACATGGGCATCCCCACCCAATAGGCCACTATGCAACACACACCCCACAAACCAGTCTGCCTACCGCACTCAAACCCCCCGATCGGTCACCACCCTCTGCCACACAAATAGCCCCGATCACAATGCAAAATAATACAGCCTCTGACAAGTCATCCAGCCACACGCATCCTTCCCACCCTCAACCCCAACCTACACATTCTTCCCACCGGGACACTTGCACATTCCCCCAGCTCCCATCCTACACATGCACCCCACTGCACCCTCAACCCCGCCCTACATACCCATCCACCCACCATATCCTTTTCACCGGGGCAACTTCACACCCCCACCCTCCCGAAGCGGTCCCTAACCACAAGCCCACCCCTGCCCATTTCCCGCTGCTGCACAGCGCACTCTTACGTTACTTGGGCTCGGGCGGCGGCACCGGGACGCAGCACAAAGTCTATTTCCGGGATGCTGTGATGTCAGTCTCGTGCCAGCGGAGCACTCGGGAGCGGCAAGGGGCGGAGTCTGCATTGGACCTCCTTCTGATGAGAGGCGTGGCTAGGGGAGGTGGAGGGGCGGAGCCTGCACTACATTCACAGGGGGGAGGGGCGTGGCCAGAGGAGGGGCGGAGCCTGACCTGCCGTCCCTTCTGAAGAGGGGCGTGTCCCGGAAGTAGAGCGCTGTTTGAGGGCATCGCTGAGTTGGGGGCAGGATGGTGCAAGCCAGGGAGAAGACTCCCCGCTTCCGCCCCTCCCCGGAGGCCACACTCTCCCCGGCCCTAAGTCGTACGGGAAGATGGGGAGGACATGTGAGGGAAGGGTGTGTGTGGTGGGTCTGCTTGTAAGAGGGATGGGTGACTAAGGGGTTTGTACATGTGAGGTGTGTGTGTGCACTTGTCGGACGGGGTGTGCCTGTAGGGGAGGGGGTGCATCTACATGAAAAGGATGGGAAGCTGTTTGCACACGGGTTCGTGCTCAGCTCTTGATCCCCCTTTTGCACTATTTATGTGCTGCTCTATCACTGTCCTTTATAGTATTTATTGATATATCATAAAACTTGCAATATTGGGTCAATCGAATGGCCCATCAAGCCCAGTATCTTGTTTCCAACAGTGGTCAATTCAGGTCACAAGTACCTGGCAGGATCCTAAATAGTCGGGCTGCAAGTTTATATGCATCCAGTGCTCCCTTACTCGCTAATTCCATGTCTGTACACTGTATTTCCCAATTTGTCCCTGTTTATACAACGCCTGTTACCTGTTGTTGTTTCTACTATTATTATTTTACATTATTTTACTCCTTCCCTTTTCACGTTGACTATACATAGAAAAATATTATGTGTTAATGTTATCTATTATTTTTTTACTCATGTAATAAGTTGTTTAAAATGTAAACCGGAGTGAAGGCAGCCCGCTATACCTCGGTATATAAACTCAAATAATAAATAAATAAATAAAAAGATTGCAGCACCCATAGGTAGAGTGTCCCAGTGGTACCCCTTTAAAGCTGCACCAGCCCATTACCCTCAAGCAAGGAGGTGAAGGCTCCTGTTTAACCTCCATATTTGATGCCATGAGCAGTGGCTTTCTCCAGGTCTATCTAGTTAATAACAGTTTATGGACTTCTCCAAGAGCTTGTACAAACCTTTTTTAAACCCAACTATCAGCCCGATACTGTAAAACCGCGGGAGAGCGGACAAACGCCCGCTCTCCCGGCGCACGCACCGGCCCTTCGCCGGTGCGAGCTATCCAGTATGCTCCAGCATGCAAATTAGGCGACGCGGTGCAAACGAGGGAAAGGAGGCGCTAGGGACACTAGCGCGTCCCTAGCGCCTCCTTTTGGCCTGGAGCGGCGGCTGTCAGCGGGTTTGACAGCCGACGCTCAATTTTGCCGGCGTCGGTTCTCGAGCCCGCTGACAGCCACGGGCTCGGAAACCGGACGCCGGCAAAATTGAGCATCCGGTTTTCGGCCCGACAGCCGCGGGCCGAATTCAAATTTTTTTTTTTTTTTTTTTACTTTTTTACTTTTGGGGAGCCTCCAACTTAATATCGCTATGATATTAAGGCGGAGGGTGCACAGAAAAGCAGTTTTTTACTGCTTTTCTGTGCACTTTCCTGGCGCTGGAAGAAATTAGCGCCGACCTTTGGGTCGGCGCTAATTTCTTAGAGTAAAATGTGCGGCTTGGCTTCACATTTTACTTACTGGATCCCGCGCGCATACCTAATAGGGCCATCAACATGCATTTTCATGTTGATGGGCGCTATTAGGTGCCGCGGGTGGGCCGCTTGTTTTCCTCCCCTTACTGATAAGGGGTAAGGGAAAACACGCGTCCAGAGCAGGCTGACAGTGCGCTCCGACGGAGCACACTTTACTGTATCGACCTGTAAGTTAACTACCTTTACCACATCCCCCAGCAATAAATTCCAGAGCTTAATTGTGCATTGAGTGAAAAAAATGTTTTAAATGTGCTACTTGCTAACTTCTATGTGAATGTGTGAATACTAAGTACCCATAGTGAAGAGTCCATGATGAGAGATTTAGGGACTTTTCCACTCCATCTTGCTCTGAGTTTTCCCATGTGCAGCTGCAGATATGAAGCACCCATGGTGCAGAGTTCTGTAGTGCAATATTTGGGGATTCTTTCAATTCATCTTCAATTGCTGGAATCCCACAATGCAAAGACTTTTTGTGATTTATTGGATCAGTGTTTCAGATTCACAATTAGCAGTGGAGGATTTATGGAGTCCTCTATGTGACTGGCTACCAAGAGCTTCACCGATCTGTTATTGGATCTCCAGCTCTTTGCTGGTGGTGAGGCTTGACCTTTTTCCAATTCTGTGAACTCTTCAATTTGCTGTCTGTTTGGGATTGATATTCACTGTGATTTTTTTTTAAGCTTTTTTAGTAGGAACATCTGTGTTGTTTTTTGTTGTTTGTTTATTTCATGTGTATAAAAGTTTGCCATGTTTGTGTTGAATAAATATTTGTAAGAAAAAAGTATAAATGATATTCATAGTTTTTATCTGTCCATGTATGCATTTTTTAAAAATATATAATTTAAAATTATACTAGAGCCAAGTGTGTAGTTGATTCTTTATTTCAAGTGTGTATGACTGTCAGGTGGGAATTTGTCTGAACGGTTGGTGTGGATGGGCAGACTAGCTAGGCTCGTTTTCTGCCACCCCGTTTCATTATGTCTCCCTTACTGCACGTGTAATCTGCTGTGCAAGCACTCTGGCCTCTGCCTTACCCAAGAAAATCCAGCACTGCTCAAGATCCACACACTGCAATTTACTATTAAACACATCATTAAAAAAAACCAGGAAAACAATGTCCAGCGTAAGGCAACGTAAACTGTAACTCAGGAGCTAGAAAGAGGCCAATGCCCTGGATGGGCCCTGGAGCAGCACAAGCAGGGGCAGTAAGGAAGAAGTAATGCCCCTCGGGGTGTGGGTCGGAGCGGGTCGGGCCCATGAGGTAGCTCGCCACGGGACATTCTAATATATACAAAAGTGAAAAATGTCTGCTTTTCCGAGGATGAAGACATCTGCAGTTCAGAGATATGTAAACTACAAAAGTGACCTCGGGAGCGTTAGCTGCAAAGAGTCTGCATGTGCCTGGATGGCCCTGGTCCCTTCGGAGCTGTCTCTCCCGGAGGAAGGGGTCTGGACTTGAATTTGCCGCCACAGTCTGGAGCAGGAGGGTCTCTGCATGTGATGGTGGGTGAGGGGGAGGAGGTCAGTTTTGGGTGTCTCTCAACCCCCAGAGGTCGCAGATGCTCTCGCCCATGGCCACAGGATCTTTTGCATCATTTTTTTTTCAGTCTGTGAAGGAAAGACATGGATAGGATGGGATTAGCAAAGCTTCCAGCAGGCTTGTGGACGCTTGGGGGGGGGGGGGAAGAACACTGTACAGAGCTATGTACACAGCTGGCACTCTAAGGGAGAGCGGGCCCATTGAAGGGGGAGGATACTAGGCAGGGGAGGGGATAAAGAATCAAATATAGGATCATGTGTACCTCATCCCCAGCACTTACCCCCTTTAGAATGGGGGGAGAATCAGGGAGGGTCTTGTGTGCCCCCATGCCCAGCACTTACCCTTCTTTTGAGTGGGGGGTGGTTTAGTGCATTTTATGACTTCGCTCTGGGACAGAGCCTCCACCATCCACGATATGGCACTGCTGCAGTACTCCAGCTGCAAGAAAGGGGTGGGTGTGACTACAGCAGAGAGAGTCCAGTCAGTACCCTACACCGCAACACACCCACACACACTGCCTACCTCAGACTCCAGTAGTTTTAGCCTCCGGTCATGATCCTTGATCTCTGTTAAATGTTTTAAGGCCTGATCCACCCTGCAAGACAAAAAAAAGGCAAAAAGGAGAGACAAGTAAGACTGTTGCCCCGCCCCTCCCCTCCCCTCCCCCCCCAGCCTTCCTCCCCAGTCTTACTTCTGAGATGTCCGTCGCAGACGCTCCGAGTCACTGTCTCTCTTATGCTTTGCAATGTTCACCAGATAATTCTCCTTCTGCACTGCTTCCCAGATAAGCATCCTGCTGTCCTGGGGTCCTGTCAGCTCTAGCTCTGCCAACACACACAGAACCACACAAGCAAGTAAGCACCCTGGGGTCCTGCCAGCACCACCTCTACTAGCACAGGCACACCTGCAAGCAAACTGCTATCCTCCAGCTCTGCCAACACACAGAGACACACACACGCATCCAGATGTTCGGGAGACCCTTCAGCTGAAGCACTGCCAACATACACCCACACAGAGCCAGACAGAAGCATGGACGGGCCCCTGGGGGACACTCACTGAAGTGTTTCGCCTTCATGGATTCCACCTTGCGTATCTTGCGTTTGATAAACGTGTGGATGTGACTGATGATGATGAGGGGGGGAGCCAGCACGGGCCGATTGTGGTACTCCACGATCAGGTTGTAACGCTGGAACTTCCAGTAGATGTCGCTGTTCCCCTGGACCTTCGAGAAGGTGTAGCTGAGGACAGAAGGCGAGGGGGGGATGGGACACATGGAGCCTGTTAGAGTTGGACAGAGGCAGCGGTGCAGAGTATTCATCCTCCCTCCCTGTGCACACTGATTGAGATCTAATCCCCACTGCTAACTCAAGCCTGGGCACTCAAATCCCCTCCCCATCCATAGATTCTTCTCCTCCAATCTGCAGACTGTCCCGCTTACCCAACAGGCTTCCCTCCCCCATCTATAGACTGTCATCTCCAGCCCATGGACCCAGGCCTCCCCATCCCCTTTCCATTCACAACATCTCACCCAACCCAGAGACTCTCCCCTCTCCATCCATAGAACATAAGAACTGCTATACTTGGTCAGCCCAAAGGTCCATGGAGTCCAGCTTCTTGTCCCTGACAGTGGCCAATCCAGGTCACAAGTACTTGGGAGGATGCCACAGAATAGGTCCAATCTTTCCTGCTCATCCCCTGGGATAACCAGTGGCCTTCCCTAGTGCATTGTGTGAAAAAAATACTTTCTCCGATTTCTTTTGTCTTCATGGAGTGTCCCCTAGTCCCAGCGCGATTTGAAAGAATAAATAACCATTTTCTGTTTACCCATTCCACCTCACTCCTGATTTTATAGACCTCTATCATATCTCCCCTCAGCCATCTCTTCTCCAGTCCACCCTAACCTGCACAGCCTCTCATCCCATAGATCATTTCGGTTGCCCTTCCCTGCTCCTTTTCTAGCTCTTCTGGGCAATCGAATCTGCACGCAATACTCAAGATGAGGTCGCACCATGGAGCGATACAGAGGCATTATGAGATTCTCTTTTATTCCCCATTCCTTTCCTTATAATCCCTAGCAGTTTGCAAACTGAAACAAGGAATTCAACAGTTCTTCTGCCCCTCCAGTGACTCTCCTCCCCATCCTATAGATTCACCCTCCGTCCAACCTATAATGTCCTCTCCCAGTTGGCAGACTCTTCTCCCATAGCTTCACCTCTCCTCACCTCTCCTCATCCAGAGGCTTTCATCCCCATGCCATCCATAGGTTCTCCCCATCCATAGGCTCTCCTTTCTCAACCTGCGGACTCTACTTTATTACCATGCCTGCAGGGGCAGGTCCGTACCTGAACATGGCGATGAGCAGGTTGAGGAGTAGGATGTTGGCCACGAGCAGGAAGACCACGAGAAGGAGGAGAACCAGCCAGTTGGCATAAGTGTTGGTGCAGGGCATGGCTTCCTCCAAGAATATGGCCAGCGGGTCATCTGTGCAGTTGGACGAGGCAATTCGAGCAGCTGGAGATGGGATAGAGGACAGAAGATTATGATCCGATGGGGATGGGGAAGGTTCTGTTTGTCCAGGGGTTGCAAGGGGAAGGGGTGCTGTCCCATCGGGGGGCTACGTGAGGAGCCAGTAATGTCCCATCTGTCCCGAAAGCTCCAGAGAGGGAATCCTGTCCCATCTGTCTGGGGGCTGTGCTGGGAGGGGAATACATTTTATCTGGACTTCCAAGATGGTATTTTGTAAGTAATCAGCAATGAAATAAGTATTCCAAAAAAGAACCCCTCTGATGCTCACCATCTATCTCATCCAGCGGGATTTGGCCGAAGATTTGCAGGTACGGGCGGTAGAAGACGCGGCGGAAGATCCAGGTCAGTCGCATGTCGCTGGGGTGGAGGAGGCCTTCTGTGGCCACACCATAGGCAATCAGCCAAACGCCCAGGAAAAAAAGGAAGAAGAACACATCCTTCATCTGCAAAGAGACATGATGAAAGAGCGGGAGGGAGGAACACAGAGGAGCGAGGAGGGAAAAGGACAGAGGAAGATAGAGAAAGTCAAGTCTCAGCCACCACCTGCCCATTGGTTGTATCCTATCCTGCAATCCACGATCCCTTCCCCCCCTTCCTTAGTCCTCCATTTTTTCTACCCCTGCCACTTATCCCCAACTCACCATCTTTCTCACGATGATAATTTTTGGCCCCAACTGTTTGTTGACTGCAAAAATGTGAATCAGCCTGAGGGTGAAGATCATGAAATCAAAGCACAGGACGGTCCGTCCGGCCTCAAACGTTTCCGGAAACATCCTGAGGAGAGAGAGCAGGCTTTAGCGACAAATCGGGCAGGCCTTCACTGGCAGCTTCTACAACTGCAACCATGGATCTGGCTGTCCTCGTGCAAGGAGCCACAGAGCAGGCCAGATCTCCTCGGGGTAGGAGCCACAGAGCAGGCCCTCTGAAGAGCAACCACAGAGTAGGGCTCCCGCTGTCTGGAAAGGAGCAGGCCCCCACCATCAGAAGAGGAGCCACAGAGCAGGCCCCCACCAGCAGGAGAGGAGTCACGGAAAAGGCCGCCCACCCTCTGAAGAGCAGTCACAGAGCAGGCCCACCAACCATCGGGAGAGGAGCCACAGAGCAGGCCCTCTGAAGAGCAGCCACAGAGTAGGAAAGGAGCAGGCCCCCACCATCAGAAGAGGAGCCACAGAGCAGGCCCCCACCAGCAGGAGAGGAGTCACAGAAAAGGCCGCCCACCCTCTGAAGAGCAGTCACAGAGCAGGCCCACCAACCATCGGGAGAGGAGCCACAGAGCAGGCCCTCTGAAGAGCAGCCACAGAGTAGGAAAGGAGCAGGCCCCCACCATCAGAAGAGGAGCCACAGAGCAGGCTCCCACCAGCAGGAGAGGAGTCACGGAAAAGGCCGCCCACCCTCTGAAGAGCAGTCACAGAGCAGGCCCACCAACCATCGGGAGAGGAGCCACAGAGCAGGCCCTCTGTAGAGCAGCCACAGAGTAGGAAAGGAGCAGGCCCCCACCATCAG